>NC_084735.1:35515462-35667962 GCF_033978785.1 Entelurus aequoreus
TGAACTTTGGCCTTATGTGGCCATAAATGATAAGTGGCCATTTTTACTGACCATCTTTTGATGATAAAAATGTGATCTGACTGGTTTGAAAAATAGTGTGCCTTCTTATAGGAGTGCGCCAATACAACTTTTTCACTTCCGATACGATACCGATATTAGAGCCTTGAGCATTGGCCGATACCAACATTAATCCCGCACTATATCAGCATAAATTATTGCACATACTTTAGTTTTTTTTGTAGTGTGGAATGTAAGGAAAGGCTTGATCAAGTGAAACTACTCAAACAGAGAACAATAATAGGTATAAAAAACACTAACCTATTTACTGGAATGGAGTTTGCTGTCTTTAATTAAATTGAAGTGGAGTGGTAATTTGTTTTTGGCAACACCCCGTGGTCACAATATTTCGTCAAATTAAGCGCATGACTCACGACACAGTTGAATGATGCGGACACGTTTGTTACTGGATACTTTCTTATAAGCTCCTGTCTTAGACACTTTATGTGTACGTAATATGCAACTGTAACTATTTGATACTTCTGTTTTAGGTGTTTACACTGCAATGTTGTTCAACCAAGGACATTTATTACATGTCTACCTTGTGTGCTATTGTGTAGCTGCTAGCTCCAAGTAGCCTATAGCCTACTACGTTTACCTTTTGTAAATAACTTTAGTTTTAACAAGAAAAGACCAATCTTGTGTGCTTATTGGAGGACATTTAGATGTTAACTGGCTCTCCAGCTTTGCATGAGTAAACATGCTGCAGGACTGCTTATATCGAAGATTTTAGATGCAAGCCGATATCATCCGATACTTGTTTTGTTTTTTTGCTGATATGAGCTTGATTTTAAAATCAGATTAGGACACTCTTACCTACTTATATAAGACTGTAATTCATCTGCAAGTGTGAAATCTACAAATTAGATTTTTTTTAGGACCTGAAGTGGAAAAAAAGATGATTTCAAAGATGCACACCTACTAAATCATTATCAAAAGATGGGTCAGTTTACAATCTACTAAGGAGTATAAGGGCTACAATGTAATTAGAATACAAATACCATGAGAATAAAGTATTTTTAAAACTAAGGTTGAACTATTGCGAGAGAAAAGTACACATTTTACAAGAATAATGTTGCAACATTACTGATACAATATTGTTGCTTTTATTTTTATTTGTTTTCCTATAACATTCCTGTTTTTTCCAGTGTAACCCTAATACTCCTTAGTAACGATCCACTTCACAGTATTGTGGTGCTCAGTGATGCATGTTGACCATCATCAGACATGCAGCACTTTTTTTTAATTCATATGTCAATAAAGCTCTATCAGAGCAAAGCACTATGAGGGTAAACAAGGGTAAACAAATTTAATTATTCCTCTGTGAGAGCACCAAGTGGACCGCATGCTCCATCATGTAATTAGAATACATACAAGTCACTGTATTATTTTTATTTGGTGTTTTGCAATGACATTTAATTATCTAAAATGATCTGTTATTTTCCCCCACTCCTCCAACGCAGCTCTTCCGCCGTGTGGCAGCCGCCCTCCCTGGCATGGACACTACCCAGGACAAAAATAGAGAGGACAGTATCCTTTCGTGCGCATGTTTGCTGTCTGCCTTGTCACAGGCCGTTATGTCGCTCCCTTGTCGTGTCATATGTCAGGAGGAAAACCCCTCTTAGCTCTGTGACAGCTCCCTGTAGAGCCTGTCATTGCAGGTTTGTGGTTTTGTGGTTCCAGGCAAGGCACTATTTGTGCACAACCACTACTACAATACACTTACTGTGTGTACACAAATGCAATCTCATAGAAAAGCTGCTATTACACAATTTACTTTTACCGATAATATAGTACTTAAGTTCAGCTCTTATTTGGCTAAAAACATGCACGCTTGCTTGTAAATGTATATCAACTGCACATTAATTGTGCTTTTCTCCAGTTTCATATCTGAATGCATAAGGATATCTAAAAAGTGTCCAGGTGAAAGTGTTAGAAACATCTCTCAGTATGATGCAACCACTAATGTAAACAAAAGTGATCATTACTAGTTAGCGATCTTGTTTTAAACACAATTTGTAAATGTTTTCATCAAGAAGATAAGCAAAACTACATAAGTGATATGCATGAAACTTTGTGGAGTGATGTGCCAGATGCATGTGAAAAAAACACAGGTCGCACTTTATTGTCACTTATTGCGGATTTAATCTAAATACAGTACAACCCTTTCTGTCATGTCTGTCCTGCCTTTGGTACCAAACCTGTATTTTATTAGAATTATTAGAACTTTGAGATGTACAGTGGAACCTCCATTTACAAACTTAGTTGGTTCTTGAACAGGGTTCGTAAACAGAAAAGATTGTATGTTGAAGCGAATGTCTCCATACGAAAACAATGTAAATATTAATAATGGGTTCCAGTCGCGACAAAAGTCCATATTTTAGTAAACGTTTTCAAACTTTGAACACAATATAAAGCAGTGTGCAGTACTGTACATCAAACAAACATAACAAGGGGGTGCTAGATCAATTTTATATTTAATTTAAAAAAGCCAAAACAAAAATTCGCTGAACTGTCCTCATTTTCAGCCGCCCTGCCAACACTCACTAGCACTGCAGTGAACTTAGTTTGAAATGAAAAATCTCCTTAATTGTGACAGCCAGGTCGCTACAATGATTACGAATATAACATTTAATCCACTTTACCTTGTTGGGTAATTGTTGTGTTCAGCGGAAGAAAAGTGAAGGAGGCATTGTCGATTCCTCCTGAATGTTTCATACCACATTTAATTGTTGTGTTCAGCGGAAGAAAAGTGAAGGAGGCAGCATCGATTCTTCCTGAATGTTTCATAGCACACATTGCTTGTCCATTGCTTTTTTTAGACTACTCATATTAAGTGAACAAAACTAGAAAATCGCTGTGAAAAGACTATACACCTAAAAAGCAAACCAAGTAGCACAGTAGCTAAAGACAGCACTGTGCTCTGCTGACTGCTCTGCTGACGGAGATCAATCATCCCGCTTACAATAGATGTGCTGCGAGGCACACAATGGGTGGATGAAACGTTCTTACACTAAGACAAGGTTTGTCCATCAAAGCATATCTTTATTCGGTCTGTAGCTGCGTTTCCATTACCCCTAGAAATGCACAAAGCTTAAATATCGCAGAAAAAAACTGGTAGTGTAAACACCTATATTTCGAAAAACCTCTCAAATATCACTAAAACATTTTTACACTAATGAGGTGGTTTCCTTATTGAAGTATGTCGCAAAAGCATGGTGGAAACACTTTTTCGCATATACATGGCACCTAAACACCAAACTGGCAGGGTGCCGATGCAACTAGGGGAGACAACTAGGGGACACAGGTCGTCTTGGTGTCGCTTCCGATTGGTCGGCTGGGGGGAGAGAGGCGAGAGGGCCGTCTTGCAGGTCCTTTCCCGGCAATAGAGGCCGACCCACATACCCTAACAATGTCAAAGGGGCTCTTGCATTCACAATTTGGCTGTGAATTCCTCGTTCTCAATTTTCTCCCCAAAATCCCTTATTTGTGGCCGCTGCCATACGTAAGGATGTTGCCTTGGAGCGATCACCCGCTGCCTTCATCTTCTATTGAAAATCACGGCAAGTGGCCGCAATTCACCTTTTTCGGTCATTCTTTTTCTTTTCTTTTTGTGTGTGTATGTGTACGATTGTTAATATGTATAATCTGTACTGTTAAACTGATCACACAAAATGGTTGATGGTTGATTATATGACCGAAATAAACTTATTTCATTCAATTGAAATTACAGCTCCAAAACCATGGAATAGCAAATAGTCCGTCTTACTCAAAGTGGAGTCTCGCAGGACAAGGTTTTACGAGAATTGTGGCTCATGATGGAAAACACCCTTTAATGAAAACACCTACAAGTCGCAAATGTGCTTTGTCGAAATTTTTGAAATACTGCTTTTATTTTGCGAAAAACTGCAATGGAAACGCAGCATGTGGTTTGCAAATCAAAAAGTTTCTACAATGAGGGGTTCGTAAATCCAGAGTCCGCTGTAATAAGTGCTGATATACAGTGCATCAAGAACATATTCACTGCACCTCACTTTTTCAACATATTGTTTTATTATAGACTTCAAAATGCTACACGCTACAATGACAGCATGAAGAAAATTATTCATATAGTTGCAATTTACTGTGTTAATGTGCATACGTGTTCACAGCCTTTGTGTCGTACTTTGTTGATGCACCTTAATTAAGTTAAGCTGTAGAAACATTGTAAGGATGACCATTGAAAGCTTGATAGCAAATGCTATGAATACTTCTGTATATGCGATTTCTTCTTCTTTTTTTTATGCATTTGTAAAAATATTTTTTTAAACTTGTTTGACATTGTAATTGTGTGTAGAATTTTTGAGAGAAAAATAAGTGTAATTGGTTTTGGAATAAGGATGTAACAACAAAATGTGGGAAAAGTAAGGCACTACGAATACTTTCTTACATGCACTGCAAAGTTGCGGCCATTTTTATGTGTTTTTACAAAGCATGGCTTCCTTCTGTGTAATATTCCCTAACTCTTGCACCCTTCAGTGATCGACATCAAGCTGGAGAAGCCACAGGAGCAGCCTGCCAGTGAAGGGGGCTGTGCCTGCTAATTACTGCCCTCCACTGGGAAATGTCCTCCTGGGTGTGTCTTGTCTGTATCTGTACCCTTTAATACATCCGCCTCACTACCTTAGCCTGAAGGAGAATATTACATTGGCTCGCCCCTGTCATTGTTCTAAACCTTCACTCTTATCGGATCGCCGTCAAAAGTTTTGGATCAATATTTGCACTGCTGCACACAGACATGGAAACGGTATTCATGTGCTTGTCGGTTCATTCAGATGGAGACAGTGAATATGGTGCAGTAGTTTGTGTGGAAAGATTACTTTTTGAACCAAACGGCAAGACAATACACATGTTATAAAAGGTAGCATGTTAAATACAAAGCATTGTATTCACAAATCAGTCAAGTGCAATGTGGAGCTGTTTGCAATGTGGATTATTTCACAATTTATGTTATCTACTCTTGTGTAATGTGGAAATGGTTGCAAAGTTGCACTGAACGCTAACAGACAAGATTTTGATGTGGACACAGACTGAAAACAACAAACAGGCGTGACATGTCATGTCAACTTTTACCAGCATAGTTGCCCTGACATTTCCCAGCATGTCATAAAAACCACCGCATGGACACAACTATGACACCCACTAAGGCCGACGCTACGCCTTCCCTCTGATGTGTCCGTCCTCACTGAAACAGATGTTTTTGGTCTTAGCTTCTATTTTCTACCCTTTTTTCAGATTGTTTTTTATATATTCAGAATACAATATAGCTATTTGATGATAGTGTTTGATAAATATTTTTCATATAAAAAGAGTCAATATTATAAACGCTAGATATGCCTTTGGAAGGTACTAATGAGGGCTTCTTTTGATTTTGGTTTATCAAGTTAGGTTGGTTAAAGACATCTCATTTTCTTTCTTTGGTGTTGATTTTTTGTTAGTGATCAATTCACAAGTGTATTTAATCCACAATGACTTGTTCTATTTATTTCTATTACTTTTCTATGGATTTTAATATTTTCCATGTTGATACGAATCTAAGATTGCTAATAAGATAAGTATTTTCAAGTATATCAACGTTGGACTGTCAAGAGCGTTCTTGTCTATCACTGCAAAATGGTTTGGTCCTGCAATTTTACTTTGTCTCAACATTCAGAAAAGTTAGATTTTCATGGCATGACATTTATATGGTTTCTGTTTGAAATTGATTAAATGGAAAAAATAAAATGCACTTGTTACTGCTGTCACTCAGCAATTCTTTTTTTTCAGATTATTCTTTGAAACGGCTATCCATCCAACCATCCATTTTCTTCCGCTTATCCGAGGTCTGGTCGCGGGGGCAGCAGCCTAAGCAGAGAAGCCCAGACTTCCTTCTCCCCAGCCACTTCTCCACATGGAGAGGAGCCAGATGAGGTGGTTCGGGCATCTGGTCATGATGCCACCCGAACGCCTCCCTACGGAGGTGTTTAGGGCACGTCCGACTGGCAAGAGGCCACGGGGAAGACCCAGGACATGTTGGGAAGACTATGTCTCCCAGCTGGCCTGGGAACGCCTCGGGAGGAGCTGGACAAAGTGGCTGGAGAGAGGGAAATCTGCGCTAAAAAAGAGAAAGAAACTGGGCTCCGATCGATTGATTGAAACTTTTATTAGTAGATTGCACAGTAAAGTACATATTCCTTACAATTGACCACTAAATGGTAACACCCAAATAAGTTTTTCAACTTGTTTAAGTCGGGGTCCACTTAAATTGATTCATGATACAGATATATACTATCATCATAATACAGTCATCACACAAGATAATCATCAGAGTATATACATTGAATTATTTACAATCCGGGGCGTGGGATATGGAGGGGGGTGGGGGGGGGGGGTTAGGTTGGTATCAACACTTCAGTCATCAACGATTGCATCATCAGAGAAATGGACATTGGAACAGTGTAGGACCGACTTGGTAGGATATGTACAGCAAGTAGTGGACATAGAGATATCAGAAAGTATAAGAAAAAGTGTCTACATTTGATTATTTACAATCCGAAGAGGTATGATGTGGAAGGGAGGGTGTTAGTTTAGGGTTGAAGTTGCCTGGAGGTGTTCTTTTAGTGCGGTTTTGAAGGAGGATAGAGATGCCCTTTCTTTTACACCTGTTGGGAGTGCATTCCATATTGATGTGGCATAGAAAGAGAATGAGTTAAGACCTTTGTTAGATCAGAATCTGGGTTTAACTTGGTTAGTGGAGCTACCTCTGGAGTTGTGGTTATGGCGGTCATTTACGTTAAGGAAGTAGTTTGACATGTACTTCGGTATCAGGGAGGTGTAGCAGATTTTATAGACTAGGCTCAGTGCAAGTTGTTTTACTCTGTCCTCCACCCTGAGCCAGCCCACTTTGGAGAAGTTGGTAGGAGTGATTGATTGATTGATTTGATTGAGACTTTTATTAGTAGGTTGCACAGTGAAGTACATATTCCGTACAATTGACCACTAAATGGTAACACCCGAATAAGTTTTTCAACTTGTTTAAGTCGGGGTCCACTTAAATTGATTCATGATACAGATATATACTATCATATATACTATCATCATAATACAGTCATCACAGAAGATAATCACATTGAATTATTTACATTATTTACAACCAGGAGTGTGGGGGGGGGGTTAGGATTTGGACATCAAGTAGTGGAAGTAGAGAGAGAGAGATCAGAAGGCATGAGAAAAAGTATCTGCATTTGATTATTAGCAATCCGGGGAGGGTGTTAGTTTAGGGTTGTAGCTGCCTGGAGGTGAACTTTTATTGCGGTTTTGAAGGAGGATAGAGATGCCCTTTCTTTTATACCTGTTGGGAGCGCATTCCACATTGATGTGGCATAGAAAGAGAATGAGTTAAGACCTTTGTTAGTTCGGAATCTGGGTTTAACGTGGTTAGTGAGGTGTGATCTGGGGTGGAGGTCTAGAAGTAATCTGACTATCTTGTATACAATAATATTACTGTGTTGCTAAATTGCTGCTGGACTGCATCACTGTAAATTTTTTGGATTATAGCAATTTTTTACGTTTTTTATGTGTACCCGACCGATATAGTTCCGCCTCTACCCTTGGTTGACTGTCCCTTAACTCCTCCCCTCAGCTGGCGTCTCCTAGCAACTGATGTAAACACTTCTACTGTTTTGGAAGAAGTTAATTGTTGGTGTTCGTAAGCGTGTTACTACGCTTTGAACCCATTGCCAATGAAGTTTTGTCATGTTATTCATGCGATTAATTGATCATTGAAGACGAAATTTACAAATATTTTGTAAAATTTACTGAACGGACTTACGTCGGGTGGATAACGCCAGCCATCCTTCGCTTCAAAAGAACTCTCAGGTTATCTATCCCTATGGTATTCCACGACCATCATCCGTATTTATATGTTTACCGGATTAAAGACTTGGACTGCTAAAATACTTTGGGATTTATTTTTTTGATTTCACGCAAATCCTCGTCACGTGTGGATAAAAATATACTTAACTAAGCTTTATTGTATTCATTTATTGGTTAATTTTCGCTAGAAAAAAAACATGTGCAGCGAATACTACGAGAGGCTTGAAATAAACCGGAATGCTACAGACGCAGACATTAAAAAGGCGTAAGTGTACCAAGCACCACCACTTTTACGATGGACCAATCACAGATGGCTTTATTGTCACGTAGCTGAATACTTTTTCTCTAGGTATCGACGCCTTGCACTCAAGTTTCATCCGAGCAGCAACAAAGAACCAGAAAGTGCTGAGATATATTACCTACTGGGGGAAGCCTACGACGTTTTGAGTGACCGTAAGCACATTTTTATGTTGATCGTATCGTCTTTTGGCCATATACAGTCTCTTCCGGTGTTGTGCCCTCCACTGCGCATGTGTACAACGAGACCTGTTTTTTAATGTTCTAACCGGAAGGATATTTAAGTTGACTTTTAGAGTACATTTTAAGCTATATTGGTTTATTAACCCATCAAACGATTTAATATACGATTTACTATGTTATGATATCGATGAGAAGATATCGAAAAGCAACGCATATAGCGTTATGATCGTCTTTTGGCTTTATACAGTGTCTTCCCGTTGTGCCCTCCACTCACTGCGCATGTGTACAGCAAGGACTACAACGCGTTCTAGAGACCTGTTTTAATGTGCTACCCGGAAGGATATTTAAATTGACATTAAAAGCTATATTGGTTTATTAACTTCCATCCATCCATCCATCCATTTTCTACCGCTTGTCCCTTTTTGGGGTCGCGGGGGGTGCTGGAGCCTATCTCAGCTGCATTCGGGCGGAAGGCGGGGTACACCCTGGACAAGTCGCCACCTCATCGCAGGGCCAACTTATCAAACTATTTAATATACGATTTATTATGTTATATCGATAAGAAGGTATCGAAAATCAACGTTTATAGCCTTATCGTACATTAGATAGATAGCCAGGTAAAATCCACACATTAAAAACCGGTTAAAGTGTTACGCATGCGCAGTAGTAAGGGCATGCACAAGTCGATGTTGAGGCACGTCTCATCAGAACACCTGGTTACCGCAGGACAGTCAATATTAAATGTTATTATATTAGCAATGAGCTCAAATACTGAACACGTAATGACGCTGGGAGAAGGTATCAGTAACAGTTTTGTTTTGTTTTTGTTTTTTACAAAGCTTCATGAAAATGTAAAAGTTCTCCACAAGGTATAGAGCAGGGGTCACCAACCTTTTTGAAACCAAGGGCTACTTCTTGGGTACTGATTAATGCGAAGGGCTACCAGTTAGATACACACTTAAATAAATTGCCAGAAGTAGCCAATTTGCTCAATTTACCTTTAACTCTGTTATTATTAATAATTAATGATATTTATCTCTGTGGAAACACTGATCATCTTAATGATTTCTCACAATAAATATATATAGAAACAGATAAATATCAATATGCAACACTTTATTTTTATATTTTCTCTAAGTGCACATTTTTCAAATTGAACATTTTCAAATGATCACTTCTAAGACAGTCTTGTGAAATCACAATATCCCATTTTAACTAGCTAGCCACTAACATTTTTTAACAAATCATGAATTACTTTGTACCATGTTTGTACAAATAATAACTCATGTAAAATACAAAAGTAAACTCTCAAATTTTTAAATCATGTCACACTTTGAACTGGACACCAAATCTGTTATCTGTTTCTTTGTCAGTTAGTGGGAAGCCTGGCATTGCATCCTGTTAACTAGTGTGTTGTACTCTGGTGTGTAACTTGACACTGCAACTCTGAGTGAGTCTTGCAGATGTGCATCAGTGAGGCGTGTTCTGTGTTTGTTCTTGATGAAGTTCATGTCAGAAAAGGCTGATTCACAAAGATAAGATTTTTCCTCATTGTTTGCGGAACCTTCTTAATCTTTTGGACATATTTTCACAGCAATCTGGCCTTAAGCTTAATTATGATAAATGTAAAATGTTAAGGATCGGAAATCTAAAGGGAACGTCCTTTCGAATGGAATGCAAAGTGCCTGTTTTGTGGACAGATGGACCAGTTAACATACTTGGTGTTGTTGTCCCAGAAAATGTGGAAGATCTAGGCTCAGTAAATTATGATAATCGACTAAGAAAGCTGGACAAAATTATGCAATTATGGAAAGGGAAATCCCTAACCTTGTATGGTAAAATGTCTATTGCCAACTCGTTAATTATTCCTCAATTTATTTATTTGTTTTTGTCATTACCAGCTCCATCACAAAACTTTTTTAAGATTTATGAGCGGAGGGTCTTCGGTTTTGTCTGGAACGGCAAACCAGAAAAGATTAAAAGAAAGGTTTTGTACAAAGAGTATGAATATGGGGGCCTGAAACTTCTCAACCTTGAAGCTATGTGTCTGTCTTTAAAAGCATCAATTGTTCCAAATATGTATTTAAACATTGAGTGGTACACAAATGTCCTGTTGGACAAAAAACATGTACTGTATCAAAAGAAATTGTATCCTTTTTTCCAAGTGATCCCCTCCCAGAGAGTCTGCTGGGAAACATGGCGGGGTTCATAAAGGAAACAATCCACTCATAGTGGTGTTTTCAATTTTATGTGCCAGAAAAAAGAGACAATATTTTGCAGCAGTTAATATGGATGAACTCTAATATTATAATAGATGGAAAGCCTTTCTTTTGGAAAAATATGTTTGAAAGAGGAATCATTTTTGTCAATGATATTATCAATGAGAATGGTAAAATTATGAAGTATGGTGAATTTAGAGCTATGTATGGTGATGCTTGCTCAAGCTTTTCATTTTATCAACTAACTGGAGTAATTGGGAAAAGATGGAAACAAATAATTAATTATGGAACTACTAAATTATTAGTTTGTAAACCTCTAATAAGAAATTCTAGTTGGCAAAAAGGAACTAAAATAAATAGAAAAATATTTAATTTTTATTTAATAAAGAAATGTTTGAAGGCTGCCTCATACAACACAAATGGAAAATGGGAGGACTTTTTTGACTGCCCGTTGCCACGGGATGCCATATTCAAACTAATCTATAAAACCACTATCGATGTGCAAAATCGTTATTTTCAAATTAAAATTATTTATAACTTCTTACCCACAGGGAAAATGTTAAAATTATGGAATATGACAGAGTCAGATGATTGCCGATTTTGTTGTCAGGAGTCTGAATCCACCCTGCATTTGTTTTGGTATTGTCATATTGTGTCTTTGTTTTGGGTGGAAGTTGAAAAAATGTGTTTAAGGATTGGTTTGTTTATGAAGCTTAATGTGGTTTCTGTTATTTTAGGAGAGTTAATTGACAATCATGATTTAGTCAATTTAATTATAGTACTCAGTAAAATGTTTATTTTTAAGGCCAAAAACAGATATTCACTTTGTATTACTTTCTTTAAAACATTTATTCAGTATTTTCTAACTTTAGAAAGTTACATGGTTGAAAACGATAATGATGCCAAAAAACATTAAAAAAAAGATGAGAAGTCCTCAAAGGCTTATTTTGAAAGTATAATTATGTTTATAGATTATATGATATCTGTTGTTGTGTTCCGTAATTTGAGTGTACATGAATGAAGGTGTGTGTTGCTGAGTCCGACTTGGACATTATCTGGACTGGGCCTGGTTTAAAAAACTCTTTAAACAAATCTAATTTCATTGACAACCTGGTCTGTTGAAGATAAGGCCCTTTTTTTAAAAATAAAATAAAATAAGATAAATAAATAAAAAACATTTTCTTGGATAAAAAAGAAAGTAAAACAATATAAAAATAATTACATAAAAAATAGTAATTAATGAAAATGTTAGTGGACTAGCAGCCTATACAATCATGTGTGCTTCAGGGACAGTGTCCCTTGCAGATGTGTTGTCTATGTTGTGGGAACCAGAATATTGGTAGCAGAAAGAAATAACCCCTTTTGTGTGAGTGGGTGTGGATGAGTGTGCATGGGGGAGGTTGTTTGGGTTGATGCACTGATTGAAAGTGTATCTTGTGTTTTTTCTATGTAGATTTAATTTTAAAAAATTAAAAAATATATATATATATTTTTTTTTTTATTTTTTATTTTTTTTATTTTTTTTTTTAGAACAGAGCCCGCGGGCGACTCATCTGGTCCTTAGGGGCGACCTGGTGCCCGCGGGCGACCTGGTGCCCGCGGGCACCGCGTTGGTGACCCCTGGTATAGAGCAACTTTAATCTTGTGTATTTACATTAATTGTTTGGAATCGGGGTCTTTCTGTGTGGAGTTTGCATGTTCTCCCCGTGACTGCGTGGGTTCCCTCCGGGGACTCCGGCTTCCTCCCACCTCCAAAGACATGCACCTGGGGATAGGTTGATTGGCAACACTAAATTGGCCCTAGTGTGTGAATGTGAGTGTGAATGTTGTCTGTCTATCTGTGTTGGCCCTGCGATGAGGTGGCGACTTGTCCAGGGTGTACCCCGCCTTCCGCCCGTGTGCAGCTGAGATAGGGCTCCATGCAGCACCCCCCGCGACCCCGAAAGGGACAAGCGGTAGAAAATGGATGGATGGATGTTTGGTATGCATTAGGACACGGGTGTCCATATAGTTTTTTCCACGGAGGGCCACCTACTGACAAATACAATACGTAAAGAGGCTATTTTGATATATTTCATTTTCACAACCAACACAATATTTATATATATATATATATATATATATATATATATATATATATATATATATTTATATATATATATATATATATATATATGCATTAGGACACGGGTGTCCATATAGTTTTTTCCACGGAGGGCCACCTACTGACAAATACAATACGTAAAGAGGCTATTTTGATATATTTCATTTTCACAACCAACACAATATTTATATATATATATATATATATATATATATATATATATATATATATATATATATATATATATATATATATATATATATATATATATATATATATATATATATATATTTATATATATATATATATATATATATATTTATATATATATATATATATATATTTATATATATATATATATTTATATATATATATATATATATATATATTTATATATATATATATATATTTATATATATATATATATATATATATATATATATATATATAGCTTTCCTCAAGTTTGGTTCTGGGGACCCTGAAGGGTCTTGGTCATAAAAAGGTCCGATATTATTTTTTTTAACACTTAGTTGTAGATCAACTTCAGGTCAACCTGTCTTTATAAAGTTTTTTGTGTTTGTTAGTTTTATGCCCTTTTTTGCGAAAACCCTGTTTTTATGGCAAAAATACAAAATAAGCAATATTTAACCCCATTTTTTAAGTGGAATATTTGACGTAAAATTAATTGGAACATTAAAAATCGGTCAATTGTTCATAACATTAACGCCATCATCATTATTATTTTGATCAATGACTTTCCAACTAAAATTATTTGGCATCCAAAATGGTCCCACTCATAAAAGCGGTAAATTTACGGTAAATTTTATACCGAATTAATGTAAATTGATCATTGTTTTACAAAACACAAAACCAGTGAAGTTGGCACGTTGTGTAAATCGTAAATAAAAACAGAATACAATGATTTGTAAGTACTTTTCAACTTATATTCAATTGAATAGACTGCAAAGACAAGATATTTGATGTTCAAACTGAGAAACATAATTTTTTTTTGGAAATAATAACTTAAATTTTAATGGCAGCAACACATTGCAAAAAAGTTAGCACAGGGGCATTTTTACCACTGTGTTACATGGCCTTTCCTTTTAACAACACTCAGTAAACGTTTGGGAACTGAGGAGACACATTTTTGAAGCTTTTCAGGTGGAATTCTTTCCCATTCTTGCTTGATGTACAGCTTAAATTGTTCAACAGTCTCCATTGTCGTATTTTAGGCTTCATAATGCACCACACATTTTCAATGGGAGACAGGTCTGGACTACAGGCAGGCCAGTCTAGTACCCACACTCTTTTACTATGAAGCCACGCTGTTGTAACACGTGCAGAATGTGGCTTGGCATTGTCTTGCTGAAATAAGCAGGGGCGTCCACGGTAACATTGCTTGGATGGCAACATATGTTGCTCCAAAACCTGTATGTACCTTTCAGCATTAATGGCGCCTTTACAGATGTGTAAGTTACCCATGTCTTGGGCACTAATACACCCCCATACCATCACAGATGCTGGCTTTTCAACTTTGCGCCTATAACAATCCGGATGGTTCTTTTCCTCTTTGGTCCGGAGGACACGACGTCCACGGTTTCCAAAAAATTTTTTAAATGTGGACTCGTCAAACCAAAGAACACTTTTACACTTTGCATCAGTCCATCTTAGATGAGCTCGGGCCCAGCGAAGCCGGCGGCCTTTCTGGGTGTTGTTGATAAATGGCTTTCGCTTTGTATAGTAGAGTTTTAACTTGCACTTACAGATGTAGCGACGACCTGGTGTTACTGACAATGGTTTTCTGAAATGTTCCTGAGCCCATGTGGTGATATCCTTTACACACTGATATCGCTTTTTGATGCAGTATTGTTTGAAGGATCGAAGGTCCGTTATTATCATCTCTTACGTGCAGTGATTTTTCCGGATTCTCTGAACCTTTTGATATTACGGACCGTACCTGGTGAAATCCCTAAATTCCTTGCAATAGCTTGTTGAGGAATGTTGTTCTTAAACTGTTCGACAATTTGTTCACGCATTTGTTCACAAAGTGGTGACCCTCGCCCCATCCTTGTTTGTGAATGACTGAGCATTTCATGGAAGCTGCTTTTATACCCAATCATGGCACCCACCTGTTCCCAATTAGCCTGTTCACCTGTGGGATGTTCCAAATAAGTGTTTGATGAGCATTCCTCAACTTTCTCAGTCTTTTTTGCCACTTGTGCCAGCTTTTTTGAAACATGTTGCAGGCATCAAATTCCAAATGAGCTAATATTTGCAAAAAATAAAATTTTCCAGTTCGAACGTTAAGTATTTTGTCTTTGCAGTCTATTCAATTGAATATAAGTTGAAAAGGATTTGCAAATCGTTGTATTCTGTTTTTATTTATGATTTACACAAAGAGCCAACTTCACTAGTTTTGGGTTTTGTATGATCAAATTCAGGTGACTGAGCTGCTATTTTTTCTTCTTGTAAAATCTACTGTTGTTTTTACAGTGTATTACTATAAATTGTAAAACAGGACCACTGTTAATTTTACTGTAAAATTCCAGTGACTGAGCTGCCAATATAAATCTTCTGCCTTTTTAATTTTTTTTTTTACTGTGTACAGTGTTTACAAAGTACAGTAGCTGCCTGTTATTTTCAGGGGTTGCATTCTGATAAAAAATGTAATGAATGGCCACTTTTATAAGAAGCTCCCAAAAATGCCCATTTTTTATCCTTAAACCACAAGTGTAAGCCCCTGCGGCCGGACCTAGCCCACCACATCATTTTATGTGGCCCGCAAAAGCCTGGAACTAATGTGCGTTAATAAAGTACTTAAAAATACATGTACTGCATGCAATTGATTATATTTTTATTCAATATTATCGAATAATGTCCCAAATATATTATAATGCATTACAAACATTTTTCTTCCTAAAATAAAAATACTCAAATATCTGCTTGATTTATGTATAAATCTAATCTAATCTGTTCATTTGGAGTTACATTTAAAGGAATTTATGTTGGAAATTAGTTCTAATATGGAATAATAGTGAACTATTAGTTTTGTGTTTCCTACAATGTAACAAATATTATATTATCATACATTACAAACTTTTTTTGTTAAAATGAAAATAAATATCTGATTGACTAATGATTTCAAAGCAAGTTATCCATTCAATTGTAAATTGTAAAAAAGACAATAGATTTTACGGTAAAAAAAAAAAACAAGAAAAAACAAAACAACTGACTGCTCAGTCGCCAGGATCTTACTGTTTAAAAAAAAAACATGGCACCATTTTTCCATTTACAGTACTACACCGCAAAAACAACCACCGATTTTACGATAAAAAACTGTCAGCTCTGTAGCCAGAATTTTATCGTTAAAAAACAGTGTTGCCAATTTTCTATTTACAGTAATATTCTGTCAAAAAACAACAGCAAATTCTATGATAAAATTCTGGCAACTGAGCTGCCAGTCTACATGTTTTTGTTTACAGAGTACAATACTTAAAAGTATATATAATAATTACATGCATTGGCAATTGTGTAATAATATCATGAGGCAAATCTCTATACATTATATTCATATTTTATTCTCTGTTATAAGCGGCCCTTTGAGCGCAGCCATAACTGCGACGTGGCCCTTACTGAAAAGGAGTTTGATACCCATGCTCTAAACTCCGTAATATGCGTCTTACACTTATTCCACACATCATACATTCAGTTGTACACATTTAGAAATAGTACACAGTATCCACTACATCTCTCTTGGCAAAGCATCTTCCAGTGCTGGAGAGTAGTGAGTGAATGATGAGTCAGCATCCTGTGATGGAATCATAGCTGCAGATAGCGCCATCAACTGGTATACAAGGGTGTCAATCAAAAATGGAGTGTATGTCATTTCTGATCAGTGTTTATTTACGCTTGCAATGTTGTGACAGCTCGCAAAAGGGCAACCTATGACAAGTTTGGAGTGGAAGGTCTCAAAGGTGGAATCCCTTACGAGTTTGGGAGCGGCGGAGCTTGGTCGTCTAAATATGTCTACCACGGAAACCCTGACAAAACCTTCCGACAGTTTTTCGGCAGCGACAACCCATTTGCAGGTACGACAATGAGAATGGTAGTGTGTAGATGTTGGTCATCTTTATAATGCCTTGCCATTTGTCAGACTTCTATACAAATGATGCCCCACTGCTGCTGGGGGGCCTCCTGCCAGAAGAGGTAAAGACCCAAGACCCCCCAATTGAGAGGGATCTCCATTTGTCCCTGGATGACCTCTTTCATGGTTGTACCAAAAAAATCAAAATATCACGTAGGGTAAGTCCTCCTTGCACATGGTCCGAAGATACACATATGTAAAAAATAATAATAAATACATGTATTCTGATTTAATTGTGCAGGTTATGAATGATGATGGCTACACTTCTGGTATTAAGGATAAGATTTTATCAATAGATGTCAAACCTGGATGGAAAGAAGGCACAAGGATTATTTTTTCTAAAGAAGGGGATCAGGTGAGAGACTTGTTTTTTAAAAGAGGCGTACAATTATGTCAGTCATCACGTCCTATTTTTCTTAAATAACATGATTATTCATTTCGATGCCTGCAGTGTAATACAATGTAAAGATGTGAATAAGTGATATCTAGCGGGTGGCTCGTCACTCTAATATTACTCAATTTACACTGAAAACTCAAACATGCTGATCAGCTTCCAAATTGTTTGAATAAACAAATCCACAGGAATTAAATTGAATAATAATAATGAAAATAATGAAATGAGAATTAATTAAAAATGACACTTACCTTCATTATATTTATTAGCTGTACTGGCAATGTTTTAATGATAATTTTAACATTCCTAACGGTCAAAAAAGTGTAAATCTGTGCTGCGTAAGAAAACTAAATAAAAGTAAAATTTCAACTAAATAAACTTCCTAAAGCAAAAATAAGCAAGTTTGAACATGTGACTGGAAAAGTTAATTTGTTTTTGAATGACGGATGATCTCAAAATGACGACACAGCAAAACATACATACTGCAATAAAAATAATACTAAAAAAATAAAAATGTATATAAATAAAAATGGCTACAATAGAAAATATGTGGCATAGGTTCCCATTATACACCCATTATTTTATGTTATCAATGTATCTGATGTTTACTTTATAATAACTCACATTATTAACCGTATCCACTCGGCATCCATTGCACCGGTCTGCGCTCCCCTCCAAGGTTTCTCATTACGCCCATTGGGTTGAGTTTTTTTTCTTGCCCTGATGTGGGATCTTAGCCGAGGATGTCGTTGTGACTTGTGCAGCCCTTTGAGACACTTGTGATTAATGGCTATATAAATACATTTTGATTGATTGATTGATTGACTTTGTCTGAATGATTGCTGTGGAAAAAAATAAAAACATTAACTGGACTTGCAAAATAAAGTACAAAATTATGAATTTTTCACTTATTTCTATTTTGCCTTTTTTTAACCATCAATCCCAGTAATATATTAACTAGCCACATCTAGACACACCTTAATAATCATTATTATTATTATAACGTTTAGGGTCCAGGCAAGATCCCTGCAGATATCGTGTTCATTGTGCGCCAGAAGAGTCACCCTCTGTTTATAAGACAAAACAATGACCTGATTTATAAGGCCCAAATCTCTCTCGCAATGGTGAGTTATGATGACACCCTCGATAAAGATGAATATCTGTAATGTATGAAAAAACTCGGGCAGAAACCCTCCTCTCTTTCCTACTTACAGGCATTGACAGGCTGTTCTGTCAATGTGGAAACACTCGATGGCCGACTACTCAACGTTCCCATCAACGACATCGTACAGTAAGTACATCAAATATTTAAATATGCTGAACAGAATCAAAGAAGAGCAGATGTTTACAAAATTACCATTTCCGAAGAGGAGTAGGAAGAAGCAGAGTTAGCTGCTTTACTTCCTGTGTGTACATACAGTATTACCATGTGCTCATGAACAAGTACAAAGCATTGTGATAGTTTGTTCAGTAACAGAGGAAGGACAGTAAAACAAGTACAGATTGACAGAAACACTGCATAATAAATTCAGGATACACAACATCAGACACCATTTCTTCAATATTAATACGTTAATGAATTCAGTATAAATGATATCAGACATTGAAGTTCTCTGCACTCTTCTTCCATATACCAACACCATGTGCTTATGTTGATGTTCCTTCCTCCAACTGTTCCATAGTTTTACTGCTCATACTGATTTGCAAAAAGGTTTTAGTGTTATTATGTTTGAAGGATGTCGTTCCTTCTCTCTGATACGTTTGTCACAGCTTCACTTACCAAAAAGTGGTGACTGGAGAGGGGATGCCACTTTCCCAGAATCCTTCCCAGAGAGGAAACCTCATCCTCACTTTTGGCATACAGTTTCCTGAGCGTCTCTCTCCTGAGAGGAAGGATCTCATCAAACAAGCGCTACTCTTTAAAATTTGATGACGTCTGAAGTTTTTTATCAACATGACAGGTCTACGAAGATGAACGTGGGTAAGTTATTGGATTGTGCTGCTTCTCTGCATTTAGCATATTTGCTTTCTTTGTCTCAAGCAAACAGCAGCTGAAGAGAGGCGGACAGACATTAGCACACATGTTTTAAGACGTGTAGATAACGCAGACTGCTGAGTCATGCTAAAAACACAAGAACACCACACACTGTACACAAAATCAAACCCATATGTGCCATACATCAAACATTCTTCCTGCTTCTGTATCTTTTTCGTTTGCGCATTTAGCACTACATCTCTCTTGGCAAAGCATCTTTTCAACACATGTCATAACCACATTTGTTTTTAGCAAACATCTGACTTGTGACATTCCTCCAGGCAGACCAACTGCTCATAATATTATGTAATGTGCCCCTCTCATCTAGCTATACAGTGTAACCCAAATATTAGGAAAGTATAATAAACATTGTTTTGTAAATAGTATCTATGTGACAGTGTGTATAATGCCATCCTCGAAAAATATATGTTTGTTTTCGTGCAGGAGAGCCCTAATGTCCTGACTGTACTGTCTTTTAAAGAGTACTATGTTCTGACTGAAGTAACTATCTGTGCAGTTTGCTGCCACAGCTTCTATAGAGAACGGACCATGACAAACCTAAAAGAGAGTGTGTGTTTGAAAACTTGCTGAGGGACAGACTGGCTGCCAAAGTGAATTATTGGTATTATTAATAAAACTTATATTTGTTTGTTAAATCACTGTTATGTGCTTAGTGTCAACACGCCATAAGCAGAAAAGCCATGTGGTTATAATTGTATAGATGTATTTGCTGATTCTGCGATTCTCACTCCTGTTCATTTCAGTCCTGTTACTCCAATGAGTCATTTTTGCCAGATGGATCCTTTACAAAAATATACATTTTGAGTACAGTAGTACCGTATTTCTCGGACTATAATGCGCACTTAAATTCATTTCATGTTCTCAAAACTCGACAGCGCACCTTATCGCCTAATTTAGGGAATCATTTTGGTTGTGCTTACCGACCCGGAAGCTATTTTATTTGGTACATGGTGAAATGATAAGTGTGACCAGTAGATGGCAGTCACACATAAGAGATACGCGCAGACTGCAATATGATGGCAAAGTGACAATGTAAACGTCCAGTGTAACACAATAAATAATGTTCACTCAACTTTTACTTTCTGACAAGGAGTGTCGTCCACAGTGGACATGTTTATATCAGATTGGAAAATGTTATTTCCCAGAAAAGTTAACTAACAATTTAACTTTTAATCATGTAGATACGTCACAAACGGATGTTTGGCTCAGCTAGCTTTAAATCTTTTTTCTGGGAGACGATTTATAGGGTGGGAACTTAGCCAGGGTGTACCCAACCCCGCTTATATCATGTAGATTTTCAGTTTACTCGTATATCCCGCGGTTGACATTTTTTTAGGGTGATATCCCTCAGTGCTGTGCGACGTGACCGGCTGGCTGTATCGCCCTGGAAACGCTCAAGACGAAAGTGGCGCGCTTTGCTTTGCAGAACGCAGACATTCGTACCTCCGCCAAAGAGGTTAGGTTTCCGCCAGGGTTTGTTTGTGTGTTTGTTAGCAGCATAACTCAAACAGTTGTGGATGGATTTTGATGATTTTTTTTCTGGAAATGTCCTAAAAAAACAATTCCTCTTATATACTACGAACACACTTCACTTCCTGCGTACGGCAATCCACGCCTCTCACCTGCGCAGAGGATTCTGGGAGATGTAGTTTATTTTCAGACCCGGCCAACGCCTAAGCGACAGAAAAAAACTACACACCAGGGTTTTGTTTGATACCGTCACGCGTTACGTCATTATTGTGAAGACTTTGAAACCGCATTAGCGCGATATCTACAATATTGTTACAACCCTACAAGTTATATTTATATTGGGGTAATCAGAGTCACCTACCTCTTTAAAGTTTTACATATCATTGCAGCGACTATCTTTTCAAACGAGGTGCAGCACAACTTTATCGCCTGTCACATCATCTGTTTTGGCTACACACATCCATCTTCACCTTCTTCCTGATGTCAACCATTTTTTAAAATTTCAGCCTGTGTGCGGGTTTCGGAGCACACAGCTTTGGCAGGCTCACAATCTCAACCCTTTTTCGTTCGCTTGAAACACGAGACAGAAGCTTCGCCTACTGCTCAGTGTTGAATTGTGATTGGACAGAGTGTCCAAATCTGAAGCAAATGGCTAATTTCAATTTGATTTGCGTATTTATAAGGGGCCCAGGCACACAGACATCTCTGATTAATTCCAAATTGATGGGAGTGTAACAAAGAAATGTGCTTGGATTAGTATGTGTGCACACTTTCATAAATCTAAAAAAAAAAATGTGGGCGTTTTCTGGATTTGAACATAAGCCCATTTTTAGTAGGAAATCCATGCAGGTCTTAACACTTGAGGCCCCAGATGTTTTGGGTGGATCTCACGGGGTTCACTGTGACATTTGATACGCCAACTAATGGCCTGGATTCTCGTTACTCAAATTTGTGCTTGCAACTTAAAACATAGCAATTACCTGAGGCATAACTCTTATCTCAAAACACTCTCAAGTTGAGGTACCACTGTAGTTCAATATACGGGGCGGTATAGCTCGGTTGGTAGAGTGGCCGTGCCAGCATCTTGAGGGTTCCAGGTTCGATCCCAGCTTCTGCCATCCTAGTCACTGCCGTTGTGTCCTTGGGAAAGACACTTTACCCACCTGCTCCCAGTGCCACCCACACTGGTTTAAATGTAACTTAGATATTGGGTTTCACTATGTAAAGCGCTTTGAGTCACTAGAGAAAAGCGCTATATCAATATAATTCACTAATTCACTTTATGTGTACTATGAAATTTAGAGTCGGAAAGACCGAAATTCCCATTTAATTTGAGAGCTACAACCAAGCAAATGCCACTGATTCGGTGGAACGTCCCATTAAAAAAAACATACTTAGGTTCGATCCTTGTGATTGTAATTTGCAATGGTTGGCAACTGCACTACATCATGCTAAACTGTGAAATGTGTCATAAATTGGTAACCAAAGGGAATGTGTACCTAATGTTGTGTATTCATGTATTGGATGGAACTTTATTGTCATCGCACTTAAAAAGTACAACAACATTTTTTTTTTTTTATTACAAACCCGTTCAGGATCACACATACATCATACAGGGTATACAGAACAGGAACATTGTGGTCGCCACGAAGGCGGCGCCCCGTAATAGGTGGGGAAAGGTAAACAGGAGGTGAGTAAAAAGAAAGTAGATTCCAGACAATCTTCTATGAAGGTGCGGGGGGCTCAGTTTGGGGCTAGTAAAAACAGCTCTAGCTACAATAGCACAAATAAAACACGTAATGACACACAGAAAACACAGGACTTCTTCGGGTGGGCATCCGGTTCGGGCCTCTGGCGCTGCTCCGTCCACCTTCACACCACAAGGAGATAAGCAGTGACAAAGGCGTGTGGTGGGGGTCTGTGTGCATGTCTGTGTGTGTGTTAAGTCTGCAGGCCTGGAGTCGCTCCGCACGAACAAAATTATCGATTTGCAGCAAATCCTAGTATTCATTACATACCCTACAACGGACTGTAAACTCAACAAAACTGGCACATTGCAGTAAAGGCTCAGTGTGTGCTTAAAAACATAACATTATTATACAACATTTCCACAGGATCCTTTGACTTTAATCTTGTAAAAATACAAATCTAACACCACATTTTGATCCTCATATTTTGGTACTCTTCCACATGCGCTCCTAAAATCCAAAGAGGTCTGAAGTCCACGCAGGAAATCGCTTCACTTCCTCTTTTGACAAATGTCAGTTTAATTATGGCAAGTTCGTCTTGCGTCTACCTGAGCTTTGACAACAAGAAAGGCATCTGAGGTGCTCCCTGCGGCCTCCTGTGACTGGTGCTAATGACCGTGATGATCCACCATTGTGGAAAGTTTCAACTTCTCTACGCCAAACGCTGTTTTGGTCAAAACGGTGACTCCCAATACTTGGTCATGCCTCGTTTGATTTGTTCGTAGGTCACAAACATGACAATGTTCCAGGAGCCCAGTCGCAGGAAAGAAGGCATAAACCTGAGAAAGGGAACATGATCAAACATTAGAAAGAAGTGTACAGTAGGCCGATGCTATTTGTTGATGACGTGAGGACAACACACCCTTTATAGAAGGCTGGGGGTCCTTCATTCTTCAGCATGGTGACCGCACAGTTGATGGCGCTGCTGTACTGGTTGGTGCCTGAATTCATGAAGCGCGTTTTAACCACGTCCACAGGCGACGCCACCACTGTGGTACAGAAGCCTGCACCGAAGGCAGCCGTGAAATGACACGGCAGGTTGTCTGCAAAGGAACAATAGCGATTAAACAAACACATCTGTTATCATTTGAATATAGCATATACTAGAGCGGTGGTGTCCAACCTTTGTCCACACATGGCTGGATAGGGACCGGTACCTTTCACATTTGAACTGATAAGGTCCCAATTTCTGGTATTTTTTTGTGTCTTAATAGGTGTTAATTGTTTGAAAAAAAATATCTAGGTAAAATTTAAAAATGAGCTAATTATGATAACTGTGCTGTCCTGTTATGTTGTTTTCTTATTACATTTCTGAGTCTCATTTGCAAGTATTATATGGTAGATTTTGCATGCAGTTGCAATTCCAAGGCGTTAGATGGCAGTAGTGAATAGACTACGGCGGGTTGCCTTAGCCAGGAAATAGTCTTTGCCATGAAGTTGAATGTGCCAGTCTATTTTTGAATGATTGAAACTTGTATTAGTAGATTGCACAATATAGTTCATATTCCGTACAATTGACCACTAAGTGGTAACACCCGAATAAGTTTTTCAACTTGCTTAAGTTGGGGTCCAAGCAAATCAATTCATGGTAAAGTCTTATGTCTTATGTTACAGTGTTTATACTATAAGTATTGTACTTATTACACACCAGCTGTTTGATTGTAACGTGCATCTTAGCGTAGTTTTTATTACCAAATTTGGAGGTATTAATATAGCAATGTAGAATCGCTAAGGCTAATCAGTAGCATGTATATGGCAAAGCCAATGTAGATTAGCATCAAGCTAGCACATTTTGGAAAATACACTTTAATTGAAGCAATGATTTGGACACGAATGCAATTTTTTTGTCAGAATGTCATACAGGACTTTTTTATGTGTTACTTGAATGCATTACATGTATTTTGAAGTAAAACATTTTCAAAGTGTCTTCATTCATCTTTGCACTGAGTTAAAGCAGTTAAGGTAAAGGAGCATGTACAGTACAAGTACATTGCATGATTAATTTGCGTATAAACATGATTAATGCGGTTTTCTTTTGTGATTAATCACATTAGTTAACTTTTTTATTTTATTATTAATTTAATATACAGGATGTGTTATGTAATGTTCAGTTTCAGAGTCTTTTGCCTTTTGCTCACCTGACATCAAGTTGTACTTCAGGATGAGCTCCTTGATGATGTCATAGGTCACCAGCTCCGAACAGTTAACGATGGCGTTGCGAGTTATGTTGGGCATGCAGCCTGCATGAACGCAAGAGGAGCGTTACAGCACGTCTGAGTAGATTTAAATGTTATGTAATCCTCGTACCTTTCCAGAGCCCCCGAACGCCCTCGTCCCGGGCAATGGTCTTGTAGGCGTCCAGAGTGCCGTTATATCTTCTCCCGCCGTCAGACAGGCGAGCCTGGGCTTGAAAGCGTACTTTCACCACGTCTGTCGGTTGAGCAAAGGCCACAGCCATGGCGCCGGTGGTGCATCCCGCCATGAGCCGGATTACGATCCCAGAACCTTTTTTCACGACACATCCAATTGTCACGATCAAAGTCGCCGTTTCGCTGGACGATGATCGTACTCACTTTCTGTGCCGCGGGTGTAGAACTGCTTCATGGAGTCGTAAAGGCCGATTCGTACCGAGGCGAAGCTCATCTGCCTCTGCAGCCCTGCCACCAGGCCGTTGTAAAGACTCCTGGGCCCTTCAGTGCGCACCATAGTGCTGATGGTGCCAAACACGCCGCGGTATTTCTTCGCATTGCCACCATCCGATTTCTGACTCTCTCCCTGAACCTGAAGGCAACATAAGCACAAACATTCACAGCAAAATCCAACTCCACGTCAACCATCATAGTTGTATATCGTCCTATACCTGGAGTCGCACTTTGGCCGTGTCCAGTGGGAAGGTGATGAGGTCAGCGATGCATGCGGCAGTGCCAGCACCAAAGAACTTCACAGTCGCTGAAGGCATCACGTCTTTGGCTTTCATGACGACGGCCATTTTTGCACCTACATTGTAACACAGAAAAATGCTCTTAATTGACCTTATATACTCAGCTTACTATTTACCAGCTTTTCCCCTTCATTTTAAACTTAAGTCTCACTATATGGCAGTACTTTGCAAATACTGTGTCGGGGCAAAGCAGTATTCGTATTATATGAATATGTACTATATATTTTTTCTCTGCTTAACGAATCCCAAAGACTAAGCATTCTTGAAATATTACAAATTGTGTTTTATAAACTTTACTTGGAGAATTGTTGGAAGTTGTTAACAGTTGAAAACCGCTGCTGTATGGTATTGAAACCATATTATTTATTCCAGCCAATCGGTTTTTAACATTATAGGCTCATCAATGACCAAATTGGAAATACATGCAAAAGGTAACAATAGTATGGTTTTATCAAATAAAATTATGCTGAGTGGCCCAATTTAGCCAGGATAAATTACAATATAACGAAGATTATTAAAATCAAATCATTACTCCAGAGTAATTATAATAACTTTATTTAGTTAAAATACATTTAATTTTTATTTTAAATCTAAATATTAGTATTAGATTTGTAATTGTTATAAATATCATGTGTATTATTCATAACAATTGTCGTACTATATAATCAACCATCAATAATTACAATAGTTATAATATGGGTTCATGTCAAAATACAAATAAATACTTTATAGATAGATATCCCATCACAACACAATAATAAATATTAGTGTTATATTTATAATATATTTATTATTTATATCCATCATTATACTATATAATTATGTGGGTGCATATACAGTATACGTTTAAAAAAGCACCTTAAAGACAGACATCCCATCACAACATACTGTAGTAATAGATATTAGTATTGTAATAATTATGATTATAATAAATAAAATATTTAATATTCATGAATACTATTATAGTATATAATCAATCATAAATACTTCATGATCATTATAATACGGACTGGTTTATAAACAAATACAAATCTCCTTAAAGACAATACATATTAATATTAGAATATTTTTTAATTATAATAAACATACTTATTTTTTTTATCAATATTATTATACTATATTATTGACTATCAATCATTTTAATATTTATATTGATAATAATGTTTTCTCATGTATAAATAAAAACATCAGGTCATATCACAACATAATGAGTATTGTATTTATAATTGTAATAAATATTATTCATGATTATTTGATTATATTATTGAATTATACATGACAAAATGAAAGTGGCAATGGGAACCACATTCAAATAGTTTGATACCTGATACATTGACATATTTCATGCATTGCCTTTCATTGTCCAATCAAATACTTTAGACAACAATCATGTAATATTCTGGCACAGTACTACAAGCATTAAAGTGCTGTATAGTTGCTTCACATACAGAAGTGTAAAAGTTTACCTCTGTTATAGTCCACTGAAGTGTAATAATCCCCAAGCAGCAATGTGTAGAGCGGATCCTTGAGGCGTTCCTTCCACTGCCCTCATCTCTTGCTGCCTGCTCACTGCTTGTCTCGTCGCCAAGAGGCTCAATTTATGGCCACCTTTCTGCACATGACCTCAAGGCAGCGTGACGGGCTGAGCCCACCTGTTATGTGAGGCTCATGTTTACCAGTGTGGGACACGCACACAGAACACAGGCAAGATACTTTAGCTCTTGTTGATCTTCACTTTGCAGCGTCACGGCTGGCTGGGATGGGCTCTTGAAGCACAGAGGAAAAAATAGGAAAACATTTTAACATGTAGTCATTTGCAGTCATCACGTGTTGTCATTCTTCTACTTAATCCTGATTCAATGTATGTTGGCTGTGAGTTCATAGGACATGCAGTCCTTTTTGTGTCTATTGGCTCACGTCTGCGGCCAATCAGAGACAGAGTTGCCTTATGGAATTCCTGGAGTGTTCTCACTGGAACTTCAAGCCAGTCATAGAAGGCTGCGCTGGATAACACCTTTAATCACTTTTGAAGTGCATCCAAGTAGAGGAGAGGGGTCATTTGGACTCTCCACTAGTATATATACTCGTATCAGCACCAATCTTATCATTTATCATATACAGTCAATGCATGACATTTGTTTGAAATGCAAAATAAAATATTTTCTATCGTTCCATCCCTACAACTTATATCAGTGATTCTCAAACTGTGGTAGGTAGTGTTGGGTTGGTTACTGAAAACCAGTAACTAGTTACAGTTACTAGTTACTTTATTTCAAAATTAACTCAGTTACTAACTCAGTTACTTACACCAAAAAGTAATGTGTTACTGTGAAAAGTAACTTAAGTTACTTTTTTAAAATATTTTTTAAGGCTCCCATTAATGCCCTTTTAGCCTTCACTTCAGTATTGTTATTGCACTGGAGAATAATATAATCTGTTGATCAATTTGACATGCATTTGCATCACTGAACTCTGCTAAGCAATGTGGTCTACATACAACACACAAAGACCAAGATATTTTTCAAAGGGCCAATTTATTATGGGCCAGAACAAATTGACAAAACTATTTTAAATAGCTGCAACATAACATACATAAGTAACAAACCGCATAATAACAACATGTCACAACATAGCTGTAAACCTGGCTTCACCCAAGGAAGGCACACATGACATGATTATATGTCATGTCAATATATACCGCACACATACTGCTATACACACGCCTAACCAGGCGTTTTTTCTCTCTCAAGGAATTGTGAAATAAAATCATGTCTTCAGTGAAGCCCAGAGCACTCTACGCATTTCCCCAGTTTTAGTTTAGAGAAAAGGAAAGATTGGCCTGGCCCGCTAGGATCCCTCTTTATGTTTGTGAACTTTATAGTCTATATATTTAGAGTGATGTGATAATCAAACACTCTAGAAGTCTAGAATGAAAGAGTATATAAGAGAATTGACAGAGTGTGTGTACCTTCAGTGCTGAATGATGAGCCGAGGCAGAGTTTGGAGTGTCTTCTTTAGCATTGTTTCCATGTTTATGTACTCACTGTCCACTGTGTCCAGGAACTTGGAAAATGTTTTCGTGACATTTTCCGTTTGACGCCCACTATCATGCTAATTAGCTGCCTGAAAGCGGGTGACTCCACTGTAGAAATAGCCTGCATGTCTTCTAGCACACACGCTGCAATGGCTCTATCAATGTTGTCCTGGCTAGCAGTCCCTCCGTTAAAATCCTTAGGTGGTGGTGAAGTGGCATCGGAGTCTGTGTCTCTCTTTACTAGCTTCGTCGAAACATGTTGCTTTTGTAGCTGTTTCAGCAGATTTTAATTGCTGTTTTGTGCAGTAGACAACTTACATTTAACTAAAATGTTATTTTCTTTGTGTTCGACAAAAGAAAAGTAGTGAGAATATCTCCATCTGAAGAAACTCGGCTTCGCCATGATGTCTTGTTAGTAAACACAGACACGCCCCCCCACCCCACACACACACACACACACACATACAAACACACACACACACACACACACAGCATGCGGCGCGCCTCTTGTGACAGAGGAATCAGAAGGACGACACTGCAACTCTCCAATAAAACTCTCATATCTTCTCATTTTCTAGTCGATACTATATAAAAAATAACGCAGTAACGTATCATGTAGTAACGGTAACTGAGTTACTGAATATAAAAATTAACGCGTTAGACTACTCGTTACCGCCGAAAATAACGGCGTTACAGTAACGCGTTTGTAACGCGTTAGTCCCAACACTGGTGGTAGGCTCAATAGGGAAGCGATAAAAACTACAACATGGCTGACGGGGAGAAGTTGAGGCACGTAGATAAGACCGCTCACAAAACAATGCATCCTGAAAAGACGGTCAGAAAGCAGTTTGAAGATGGCCAGTAAAACCTAATCTAGGCAAAAATTTGACCAAAGAACCACCATTACATGTTATGTAGACCAGGGATTCTCAAACTGTGGTACGTTTACCGCTGGTGGTACACGGGCGCCATCAAGTGGTACGCCAAAGAATCAAGTGTTAGCAGTCAAACTGTGTGTAATGTTGCAGTGACCAAAAATATTAAATATGCACGTTAATAAAATATCTGCCTTGTTTTTAATGACTACTTAGGCTTACTACTATTTTAATGTTGGTCACTATAGTATGACGGTACTTGGAGAGCCAAGTGTTTTCTAAGGTGGTACTTGGTATAAAAAAAAAAAGTTTGAGAACCACTGAACTATATTTTCTGTTTTCACTACACACGCAAATCATTTAATCTTGAATCCACATGTAACTACATGTGAACATTTCTGGAGAAAATGCTGATGCCGACCTGAAATGCCATCGGAAAATGCGTACAATGAATAAGCTGAACTGCTGATGGGCTAAAAAGTTACTTTAGGCAAAAAAATAAAGCCCTGTACAGTGGACGGCCTTCAGGTCTTCTGTTGGAGATCCAAGCTTAACAGTGCTGGGGGCCACAGAGAGGCGGCAAATAAGTCGTTGCAACCCGGCGGCTCATGCAGGCTTCCCGAGCAGCGCTCTCAACACCATACTTGCCAACCCTCCCGATTTTCCCGGGAGACTCCCGAATTTCAGAGCCCCTACCGAAAATCTCCCGGGGCAACCATTCTCCCGAATTTCTCCCGATTTACACCCGGACAATTATATTGGGGGCGTGCCTTAAACGCACTCCCTTTAACGTCCTCTCTCACCTGAAACGTTCACCCCTTAACAGCCGCATGCTGTCCAGGCGTCCGCTTTTCCTCCATACAAACAGCGTACCGGCCCAGTTACATAATAATGTAGCGTTGGACGGGTTTAACAATGGTCTTTACTCGAAGATGTCAAGAAATGCTGACACGTTGTATGATCTTTTAACTGGTTTATTGATAACGCAAGGCATACTTGGTCAACAGCCATACATGTCACACTGACGGTGCCGTATACACAACTTTAACACTGTTACTAATATGCGCCACACTGTGAACCCACACCAAATAAGAATGACAAACACATTTCGAGAGAACATCCGCACCGTAACACAACATAAACTCAACAGAACAAATACCCGGAATCCCTTGCAGCACTAACTCTTCCGGGACGCTACAATAATATCTACGGCTTTTGGAGCTCAGTGCACAACTGCACACACAACAAGAAGAAGACGAAGCAGAAGAACGAAGAAGAGACATGGCGACGACGAGTAAGAAGTAGAAATATGCTTGCAAGTTCCAAAATGATTGAAAATAGAGTTTAATTTCATCCAGAAAAGCTCAAAATGGAAGGGAAAGGGCTCAACCCCGCCCCCAACCACGCCCCCGCAACCACGCCCCCCCTTCCCCCCATCTCCCGAATTCGGAGGTCTCAAGGTTGACAAGTATGCTCAACACTGTGAAAAGAAAGAAATAATTTTAGGTGTAAACGCCCAAAATTAGCTATTATGGGAACCGTGAGCATACTTGCAAGGTAGCACGTATGTAATAAGAAGGGCTTTAGGAACCTGCCAGTCAGAGTTCAGGGTTAGCTGTGTGTGGTGATGCAAGGTCTGTCTGACAACTTCCGTTTTAAATCAAGGCTTGACTGCAGCGCATGGGACGCCAAAACCTCTAAGCTTCGATGCACATTCAGCTATATTTGATGCAAATGTAAGTTGGCACCTGCACTTTAAAGTGATCTGCTTTAGACTAACATCATCTTGTGTCACTTTTAGTAAAGGATGTTGCAGTGGACAAGAGTACAGGTCGTTTAATAATTGACACTGGCCAAGGTATTTGTCATTTAAATTTTTGTAACCATTAGGTTTTGGTTGATTATCTTCCTAACTTGTGATGTTTGTTTTTCGTAGGATTGTTTTACTGTGCACCATCTTAAACTGTCAAGTGTTTTTTATCCCACTATTTTAACTGTTGTATTTATTAAACATAAAACGTTTTACTAACCCTTTTAAACTTAGTCACTTGGCATTTTAATTCAATTATCCGGTGCTGTTATTTATAGGCTTGTTTTATTTTACAGTGTATATTTGCAGTGTGTGTGTTTTTTTAGTGTTGAAACATTTGTGTTATTATTCTATTTAAGTATTTTATAATAATACTGGTTTTAATTGAAAGCTAAAACTATAGCATTTTAACTACGAAATGCCTTGTTTCTATGTGTAATAAATTTACAAAGCTAGAGCCTCCTCCAGTTTATTCTGGTAACCTGGTTTAGCTGTAATATAGTCCTAGCTGCTTTTAGTACACACACCCACTTGGAACTACAAACAAAGTCTATTTTTTAGGTTTAAACTTAAACATAAAATTAGCTGACATGCTAGTATGCATGCTAACAAAGTAACAGTTAACATACTAGCAAATGACCTCTTAGTAACAAAATCCATGATTCCTAGGTGTAAACGTACAAAATGTGTTAAAATGCTAACATAAACCGTTAGCATACTAATATTAGCATGTTTGCATACTCTGCTTTCAGGATGACCGGCTGCGATGGATGGATGTCAAGTGAGTACAGTTATTAAACTGCCTGCTGGACCCCCATTAGATACAAAAAGGACCTGAAGATGCCTACGAGGGCGCCTGATTAAAAAAAAAACACTTAAATTTCCTTGGTCAAAAGTTTACAGTAAATTACTGTAAAAAAATGGCACCACTGTTATTTTTACGGTAAAATTCGAGCAAATCAGCTTCCAATTTTTTACCATAAAGCTAAGGTTGCTGTTTTTACATACTGCGAAGTAATTCAATGAAAAATCGGTACGGGTTTTATTTTTACAGGAAAATTCTGGCAACTGAGCTGCAAGTATTTTCTCTACTGACTTTTTTACAGAGCAGTCAAATTTGAAAAAATACTTTGGTACGATTATCATATTTGAGGCGGCGTGGCTCAGTTGGTAGTGCAGCCGTATCAGCAACTTGAGGGTTTCAGGTACGTTCCCCGCTTCTGCCATCCTAGTCGCTGCTTTTGTATCCTTGGGCAAGACGCTTTACCCACCTGCTCCCAGTGCCACCCACACTGGTTTAAATGTAACGTAAAGATGTAGATAATGAGTTTCACTTTGTAAAGCGCTTTTAGTCTCTAGAGAAAAGCACTATATAATTGAATTCACTTCAGATTTTATGAGCGTGTTTCATCTGCCGTACAGATTTACTTTAGAAAAGAGAAGTGTGGGATACTTCTCTCGTTGTCTTATTTGTATTTGACTTTATTAAATGTTTGGGTAGAATTTTATTAAACAAAACCAGTTTTCTCTTAAAGTGGAACTGCACTATTTTTGGAATTTTGCCTATCGTTCACAATCATTATGAGAGACATAACGCACGTCTTTTTTTTTTTTTTTTTTTTACGATTTTAAAGATGAGGTCATTAGAGACAATAATCTTTACCTGAGACTTGGCTAAAACCAGTTGATTTTTTTCCACTTAACGAGGCATCTCCTCCTAACTATACGAGTGCACATATTGCTCATCCCCTTTACAGGGGTGGAGAGGTCGCACTAATATCCAATGAAAATCTTAACCTCAGCCCTAACCTAAGTAATAAATATAAATCATTTGAGGTGCCCACTATGAGGTCTGTCACACCGCTACCTCTCCATCTGGCTGTTATCTACCGCCCCGCTGGGCCCTATTCGGACTTTATCAGTGAATTTTCAGAGTTTGTTGCTGATCTAGTGACGCACGCAGATAATATGATTATAATGGGGGATTTTAATATCCAAAATAATACCCCGTCAGACCCTCCATGCGTGGCGCTCCAGACTATAATTGATAGCTGTGGTCTTACACAAATATTAAATTAACACACGCATCGCAACGGTAATACGATAGATGTAGTCCTTGTCAACCACCTCCAAAGTTATGGTACTCCCGTACACTAAAATAATATCCGATCACTACCCTATAAAATTTGGAGTTCTGACTCATTGTCAACAAGCTACTACCCTTGGTTTAGCAGTCGCAACATTAATACTGGCACAACTACGACTATTGCTGGCCTACTGCCCTCGGTATTGGCACCATTCTCAAATTATGTAGGCTCTATCGATAACCTCACTAACGACTTTAACGATGCCCTGCGCAACGCCGTTGATAGCATAGCACCGCTAAAGCTAAAAAAAGGCCCCTAAAAGGCGTATCCCCTGGTTTACAGAAGAAACCAGAGCTCTAAACTGTCATGTAGAAAGCTGGAACGCAAATGATGTGCGACTAAACTTGAGGTTTTCCATCAAGCATGGAGTGATGGCTTAATAACTTAGAAACATGCACTTAACTTAGCTAAAACTAATTACTACTCAAATCTCATCCGCCTCAATAAAAACGTTCCTAAATATTTGTTCAATACAGTTGCATCGCTAACCCAACAAGGGACTCCTCCCAGTAGCTCCACCTACTCAGCTGAGGACTTTATGTGGATACTGATGCGTCATCAGTGTTGTTGCTATTTGATCTCAGCGCTGCTTTCGATACCGTCGATCATAACATTCTATTAGCATGTATCAAAACACGTACTGGTATGTCAGACTTAGCCTTTTCCTGGTTTAACTCCTAGCTTACTGACAGAATGCAGTGGGTCTCCCATAACAATGTGTCTCTACAGCTTGGTTATGATACAGGTTACGTAGGTAATTGAAGTATTGTTGACAGATTGTTTTAATGCATTTTGAAAGTGATTTAGAGGTAGAATTGATTGCTCCCATTAGCTGCATTGCTAGCCACCTAGAACAAGACCATTTTTATATGTTAGAAAGCAAAAAAAAATAATGTTTTGAATACTTTCTACCTCCTTTTCTTTTGGTTTGTTGAGTTAGCACAGGATTAATATGTGGAAATGACAAATAAGGTATTTTGATACCTAAAATAGTTTTTATTTCATTATAATTTATTTAGTTCAATCCCAGATAGTCTGTGACCTAAAGTTTGATAGCTTTGTAGATACATTGAGACAAAGTCGAAGTTCATTGTGTTCATCATTGTGTTTTTGAAACTGCACCAATTTTTTCCTCAGAATTTTCAACTAACTTGAAGTGTTTTGTCAAAATTTTTGTGATTTGTACATTTTCATGTGTTTGTTCTGTTTTTGGCCAAAATAAACTAAGAAAACAATCTCAATTGTCTTTATTTTGAAGTTATCATGGCATTATTTTACCACTTGGGAATATATTTTCGTCCATGTGGCCCCTGAGTTAAAATAATCTTGATAACCCTGGTTTATACTGTAAATATTATACTTATTACACACCAGCTGTTTGATTGTCACGTGCATTTTAGTTGTAGTTATCATTACTAAAACTGAAGGTGTTGAAATTGCCATGTAAAAATGCTAATGCTAATCTATAGCCTGTATGCAGCATCGTGCACATTTAAAAAGGGAAGCTTTGCTTTTGAGTGTTTTCTATCATGCAAAAAAAATTGCAACATGACCGAGAGACAGTCAGTGCAACAGAGGCATCGAGAAACGGTACCGTTGCAATGAATACAACATAATTGCAATGAATACAGAAAATATTAGTTGTTTACTCGAAAATGGTAAATTTGCAGAGTAAGGGAGTTCATGCACGCACACACACACACACACACACACACACACACACACACACACACACGCACACACGCACACATGGAGGCATAAAGTAAAACAAGCCAGGTAGAACACTACACAATGTTCCAGACTATAAGTTACCAGCATGTTTCTTTCCATAAGATGTATGAGGGTGGGTGGATGTACAGCAGAGGATTTGTGTGCAATCATTCAAGCATCTGTACAGTCGTGGCAATCAAGGACTGTGGAATGTGTTCTGTGGGGAGACACTTTATAAGCAGTGTTGGAGGCTGCATGCCTGCAAACATGTGACTTTCCGTGTCCGCTTTTGGGTGCAGGCCGCTTACATCACAAGTCACAAGAAGGGGTCATGCACAGCATTCACACTAAAAAGCCCACATTTGCTGCAATATTAAATCTGTACTTTTACTGCAATATAACCCAAAATAATATATTTGACTGACTCACAAATTAGGACTCCCCTGAAGCTTGTAAGTGTTTGCAATGCACTTTACTCTCAGAAGTTGTCTAACTTGAACCTCTTTGCTCACTCCATTTCTAAAAGGACTCTCAGACAAATCAGTAAACACCTCACAGTTCCGGCTCTAACCAGCTGGAGGTGACCTAACTTACGGGTTCTTGCAAGATGAACCCGAGCAGAGCCTCCCCCCGCCCCTCCTCCGTATGCTCTGCCGCACTTTGAATACCACGAACGGCTCATCGGTGCTGTGAACACAGCTTATCACCGACAGGCTATAAATAAAGTCAGATGATGCGTAATGTAAATATTACTGAAGCACAGAAGCTTTATGCTTCATTTTTAACGGACCTATTAGAAAGAGGAAATAATAGAGAATGTGATACATGGATGAATCGCTATCCCAAATATGTAAAAAGTGACTATGAAATATAAATGATTATAAATTAACATTAGCATTATTTTGTAATACCTGTTGGGCAGGCAGGTGGATGGATAGATAGCTTGCTTGCTTGCCTGTGCAGTGATGAAAAAAATGGAAAAAAGAAAAAAAATGTTAAAAATTAGTGAATGAATACTAGATACAAATAATAGAATACATAATAAATACATAAAAAATAATTTAAAAAATCAAAAGCATCCATCCATCCATCCATTTTCTACCGCTTGTCCCTTACGGTATGTAATGTAATTCAAATTATAATGCAATGTGATTATTCTGAAAATAAAATATCAAAACAGTATAATATTTTTGTATATGTAGTGTTATTATTTCTTGTAAAAACCTACTTCAGTAAAAAAAAAAAAGTATATTTTTCTGGTGTTAATTTTTTGGCTATCCCAAATTATTTAAAGAATGATTGTAAAATATAAATTAGCATTAATTAACTTTAGCATTATTTTGTAATACCTTTCAGAATGCAGCCTCTTGCAATTTGTCTATCTACTTACCTACCTACAAGAAAGACCAGTGCTGTTTTGCTAAAGAGGCACATGTTAAATGGTTGATACCTTGACTACGTATGTAATCATGAAGAAATTGTTTGCAACTTCATGGTATTTTCAACAATCCCAAATTCCCAAGACTCCAGACCATAATATAAGTCCCTCATGAAAATAAACAAAACATTTATCTTCTTATTACACAACTGGATACCTTCTCCTAGTACATGACAATGAAGTCCACACCTAGTTTTTTGAAAGTCTGATGAGAGAAAGTCATGTAATATCATCAGACTTGGCAAAAGCAACAAAGACAATATGCACTATTACGTTACTTTATTGTGAGGTATACAATAGCCAGGAGTTAACCAACAAACCAGGGTCATTCTTTGGGCTGGGCCATTTGAGTTCAGTTCTAAACTTTGGGGCAACTAACATTTTTGAGTCAGATTGTTAAAAAACACCATACTGTATACTGTAGAGCAGCGTGTCTCAAGCATGCAATCCCCCCAGGGGCAGTAATATTTTTTTTGACGCCCCCTTTCCCCACAGAATTGAAATACTATAACAACCTGATATTGATGTATTATTATTTAAATGTATCTGTCTGTTAAGATAGTTGTTGACTAGCACTTAATTCGAATAAAGAGCATATTCTACTTAAGGATTTCATATGTCCTCATTACCTTGCATATTTATGGTAATTTAAGCACTTATTTCAAGATTTGTTAAAGTACCACTGATAGTCACACACACTAGGTGTGGTGAAATTACCCTGTTGATTTGACCCATCCCCTTGTTACACCCCCTGGGAGGTGAGGGGAGAAGCGAGCAGCAGCGGTGGCCGCGCTCGGGAATCATTTTTGGTGATTTAACCCCCAATTCCAACCCTTGAGGCTGAATGCCAAGCAGGGAGGCAATGGGTCCCATTTTTATAGTCTTTGGTATGACTCGGCCGGGGTTTGAACTCATGACTTACCGATCTCAGGGCGGACACTCGAGCTAAAGGTTTGTGAATCGTTCAAGCAGAAATAAAAACGTCAATACTGGAAGAACACTTGTCTCTCACGACCCCCTGACACCTCATTGCACACACCCCTTACTGCTTAAGAAGCATTGATAAAAATTAATATTGCTCCTGTTTTATAACTCCTATTGTATTAACTATTTGGGGAGGTAAAAATGGTAGGGCATGGCAGACAGTTCACACAATCTGAAAAAAAAAAAAAAGCATTAAAGCTAAACAAAAAGTCTGACAGCCCTGCCTTTTCGTTTTATGAAAGTGTGGCTCCAAAAATAATTCACAGTATAATTTATAATTACAATAGGCCTGCTTAAAGTCAATAGTTCATGTATTCCGTTTATGTAGAAGGCACAAAATAGTGTTGCAATTTACATTAAAAACTGGGAATACCATTTCATGGGTAAGATATCGGTTTTTTTTCTGAATCAAATGTCCTGTGTTAACAGTACATGTTTTGAGGTTAGCAGTTAGGTAAACTGTATGAAATTGGATGAAAAATGTGCAAATGATATATTATTTTCCAATGCGCACGCACTGCCTATATGAAATCGTTGCCCTTACCAAGATGGCCGCCAAATAGGCACGTCTTTAACAATTAGCATGGCTTCTACAGCGCGTTGACGTAGCTGGTCGGGACCACCAGTTTAAATAAAAATAAATATTTATATCCGGTAGAGGGCAGTATAGTCTCTATTGGCGATGTATGCAAAGAAGAAGACAGTACTGTAAATGTCACCTGACTGAAGAAGAAGAAGAGCTGTCGTCGGTAGCTTCTGTCAAATGTAGCAACATAACGTTAGCTGGCGTCCATTGTGTCATGTCTACCTAGTGTGAACCAGCTCATATGCCCATTAAACCCTCCCTGACAGCGACCGAGATCTGCTAACATGGAGAAGCAGTTGCATTTGAACCTGTTAGCTTCCAGACCTCCTATGCCAGGGAGCTTCCAGTCCAGCTCCAAAATGAAGATGGGGTGAGTCAGTTACAGTTAGCATCACATTAGCATGCTGTCAACTACATGTATTTACACTTCTAGGTTTCCTTGGGTCAGCACAACCATTAGCGATAAATGCACATTTAAAAAACCATTGGGGAAGGCTACGAGTTTCAACTACACACTCTTCAATATGATACGATATACTGTATTAGCCGAGGCGTACGCAGTTTTATTGGACTGTATAGAGTTTGAAAGTTGATCTTTGCAACTGTAATCACTTTTATAACTGCAGCCATTTTGTGACGACTGGAACTTGCTGTCGCCGTTTGATTCAAAGAGGACAATGCTGAGATTTTTTTAATTCAATGATCTATTATGCATTATCTTAATTAATGTACTGATAGTGTACAGCAAATATTATATTTAGTATATACAACTACAACTTGAGTGTGGTGTGAGGTTGCTCAGTACTACATCCATCCATCCATTTTCTACACTGCAAAAAGTCAGTGTTCAAAAACAAGAAAAAAACAAACAAAAATTAGGGGTATTTTATTTGAACTAAGCAAAATTATCTGCCAATAGAACAAGACAATTTGGCTTGTCAAGACTTTCCTATAGGTGAGGGCCGACATCCGGGCAACTGAGCTACATACGGGTTCTTCGAGCCATAGCAACCAGACTGGCATTGAAAACAAACCGTTGCCATTACTCTTTAACCTGTCGACCTACGCTGGTTAAACCCGTCATTCTGCCTCCAAAATGCCGAAAAACTGTGTTGTTTTTGGTTGTGCTAACCACAACTGGAAACAGGGAAAACAAAGGTTGTATTTTGTTCTGCCAAAGCGTGGTAAAAGCCCACAGAGACGAGACAAATGGCTCGCAGCTTTACACCGGGAAAACAAGGACGGTTCTCACTGGAGTCCCCCAAAGTCCCGGGTCGTGTGTTCGGATCACTTCGTTTCTGGTAAATATAAGGAACAAAAATCCACCTTCTTAACCACAACTTGGCTATACCGTCCGTGCTAACGTTGTACTTGTTAAATTTGTACCTTATAGCGTTCGACAGCTGAAGTTGTTGTTGTACAAAAATAACATGCGGTATATACTATATAGTCTATAGCCTAGCTAGCTATTTTCGAAAACCGGTTTCGTTTAAATTTGCACTTAACAGTTGGGTTTTTAAAAACCAATAAACCCTATAATTTTCATGTTGCCATTTAATCAACTTTCCAAGACAGTCGCAAAATGCTGTCTGCAAGACTTTTCAATACAAAGACATATAATTTGTACATTATTTGCCTGCTGTACTGCGCCTTCATAAGGCTACAACTTACAAGGACCAGGCTACTAGGGGTCAGTCTGCTTTCTTTTGGGGTTTTTTGCCGGACATCCCAGTATTATTTACCCGTAATCTTGGTATTACTTTCCTTATTAGGTTATTTTGCCACCTCCCCCTTCTCTGTTTAAACTCTCCTTTGTTGTACTTAAACAATACATGTAGCCCTCAAATCTCTCAATATTTTATACACTAACACTTGATCTTGTTGTTGATAACTTCTGCGTCTCTTTCTTAGTAGCGTGCAGGCTAAGCTAACTAGCAAGCTAAGCTAAGCCTGAGAAGCTTTAAAGTTCACTGAGACGACTCTGACGCAAATAATACATTTTCGTTTTTTCACACGATATGCGAATAAGTAAAAATGCGTAAATGAAGGATTTAACGTCGACTTCCAAGCCACAACGCTCGTTAAATGCTTTTTCTGTCAATGCTGTGTTCGCTGTGAGCTGGTTTGTTTTCAACGAATTCCCGGTTGCTAGGGGATTGGTAGGCGGAAGTGACGTAGGTCCGCCCTCACCTATACAAGTAAAATTAGCTAACCTCAATGAACCCAAAAATACCTTAAAATAAGTATATTCTCACTAATAACAAGTGCGCTTTTCCTAGTAAGAAAAAAAATTAGACCTGTTTGCTCAATATGTTGAAAAATATTCTGAAATTAAGTAAATGCTAGTTCCATTATCTTGACATAATGATATGCGCTCGACATTACATTTCTTGAAACCAGCAAACTTATACTAAAACAAATTTATTGTTCTTAATGGAAAGGCAACAAGGCAACCGCTTGTTACTCTCGGGGGTCTCATAGCCGCTCAGGCAAATCATATGGTCTAAAAATGCCTTTTTCCATCGATAACATGACATCATCGCGCCAAGTGTGTGCTCTTTCAGTCAATCAGTGCGCATATATACAGCCCAGCCCCAACCAAAAAAACTTTAATTGTAATTTTGAGGAATTTATCTGAATGTGCATGAACTATTTCTGTTCAAAATTGTTTTAAATGAAATGTCACATGTTAAATGTTTAAATATTAACTGTCAGTTTACTGTACTCTGCCAACTGTACTACTATATGAGTACGTATTTTCTATTGTTTCATTGAAAATAAAACAGCAAAGTCCATTTGGCTGTCATCTGTTTTAATATGAGACACAATTGTGTCAAAGTCATGATTTTTTTTTTTACATGCTTGAAATAAGAAATTATTACTTTAAAAAAGTAGTTTTATTCTTGGGAGTGTTGATGACACAGCTTTGCAACAGTTGATGTTCTAGTTTACTCAATATAGGTCATAAAATCTCAGCAACAAGCTGTAATATCTTACTGAGATCATTTAGGACCAAAACACTTAAAACAGGGCAGCACGGTGGAAGAGGGGTTAGTGCGTCTGCCTCACAATACAAAGGTCCTGAGTAGTCGTGAGTTCAATCCCGGGCTCGGGATCTTTCTGTGTGGAGTTTGTATGTCCTCCCCGTGACTGCGTGGGTTCCCTCCGGGTACTCCGGCTTCCTCCCACCTCCAAAGACATGCACCTGGGGATAGGTTGATTGGCAACACTAAATTGGCCCTAGTGTGTGAATGTGAGTGTGAATGTTGTCTGTGTTGGCCCTGCGATGAGGTGGCGACTTGTCCAGGGTGTACCCCGCCTTCCGCCCGATTGTAGCTGAGATAGGCTCCAGCGCCCCTGCGACCCCGAAGGGAATAAGCGGTAGAAAATGGATGGATGGATGGACACTTAAAACAAGTAAAACACTCATAACATGAAATCTGCTTAGTGAGAAGAATTATCTTATCAGACAGAAAATAAACAAATATGACTCTTATTTGAGATATTTAATCTTACTTAGATTTCAGTTTTTGCAGTGTACAAACAACTTGATTTTGTTTGCTAAATGATCATTTCAGATTTTCCCCTTTTTCTACCAGCCCTCAACTTCTAATGACACTGTATGGGATTGACTTGTATTAAGTCAGTAGTTTAGATAACTGAAGCTTACATATATAAAACTGTATTGCTATTGTGCACAATACCAGTCAAACTTGTGATTTGTCAACAGTTTAGGTCAGTTGCACAGAGTGTTTGTGTAGACCAGGGGTGTCCAAACTTTAACCGGTGAGGGCCGCATTCAGTAAAACGGAAGGACGCGGGGGCCATTTTTGACACATTTTGTTCTCTAAATATCCTAAAAGCCAACCAGTGTATGTCAATATATGCTCAGCTAGCTGAACAAAACATCCCTGTTAGCTTTATGTTGTAGGTGACAAAGAAAATAAGTGTCATCTAACAACGAGGGCTGTCAAAATTAACGTGATCAATCACCAAAATTATTGCATTAATCATGTAAAGACGCAGATTAATCACACAGTTTATTTTGCTCCTTTACCGTAAACGGACTCTAACAATGAAATTACATTTGTAACCAATTATTGAGGCCTTTTTAATTGAATTAAAATGTTGAAGTTAAATGAAATCATGCAAGCGAGTAATAGTTGTGATTAATCATGATTAATCCAATTTCCAAAGTGTGATTAATCTGACTTTAAAAGTGTATTGTTTGACAGCATTACTAATAACGTCTCGGTAATATTAATTGATTGATTGATTGAGACTTTTATTAGTAGGTTGCACAGTACAGTACATATTCCGTACAATTGACCACTAAATGGTAACACCCGAATAAGTTTTTCAACTTGTTTAAGTTGGGGTCCACGTTGATCAATTCATGGTATAAATATATACTATCAGCATAACACAGTCATCACACAAGTTAATCATCAGAGTATATACATTGAATTATTTATATTATTTACAATCCGGGGGGTGGGATGTGGAGGGGGTTGCGGCGGGGGTGTTAGGTTTGGTTGATATCAGCACTTCAGTCATCAACAATTATATCATCTGAGAAATAGACATTGAAACAGTGTAGGTCTTACTTCGTAGGATAGGTACAGCGAGCAGTGAACATAGTGAGCTCAGAAAGCATAAGAACAAGTATATACATTTGATTATTTACATTTGATTAATTACAATCCAGGGAGGTGGGATGTGGTGGGGGAGGGTGTTAGTCTAAATAATAAACTAATACAATTTCTACAACCTGCCGAGGGCCATTAGCAAACAAGTGGCGGGCCGAAACTGGCCCCCGGGCTGCACTTTGGACACCCCTGGTGTAGACGTACTATAACAATCCAGTTTATTCACACTGTGCTTTGTTTGTCTTTTAATTTAGGCCAGGACGAAAGAGAGACTTCAGCCCGTTGTCGTGGAGCCAGTATTTTGAAACCATGGAGGATGTGGAAGTGGAGAATGAAAACGGCAAAGACATATCTTTACTGTTTGTGTGCTTGCAAAAAAATGTTCATGTGTTAGCTTTGATTTACCGTATTTTTCGGACTATAAGGGCGCATTTGAAATTCTTTCATTTTCTCAAAAATCAACAGTGCGCCTTATAACCCGGTGCGCCTAATCCAGTGGTTCTCAAACTTTTTTTGTCATCCCCCACTTTGGACAAGGGAGTTTTCAAGCCCCACCTGCCCCCATCGCCCCAACAGAACGCTAATGCCAAGCTTAACATTTTCAAATTTATCGAACATCAAGTAACATCAAGTTTTATACATTCAAACTCAATAACATAAAATCAAGTTCAATAATAAATAAAATAACTGTGCAGCTGTGGTATAACTTGCATCAAGTTCAATATCAAATAAAATAACTTGCATCAATTCAATAATAAATAAAACAAAAGTGTTATAACTTGCATCAAGTTCAATAATAAATCAAAAAAGTGTTATAACTTGCATCAAGTTCAATAATAAATCAAAAAAAGTGTTATAACTTGCATCAAGTTCAATAATAAATCAAATAAAAGTGTTATAACTTGCATCAAGTTCAATAATAAATCAAATAACTTGCATCAAGTTCAATAATAAATAAAACAAAAGTGTTATAACTTGCATCAAGTTCAATAATAAATAAAACAAAAGTGTTATAACTTGCATCAAGTTCAATAATAAATCAAAAAAAGTGTTATGACTTGCATCAAGTTCAATAATAAATCAAATAAAAGTGTTATAACTTGCATCAAGTTCAATAATAAATAAAACAAAAGTGTTATAACTTGCATCAAGTTCAATAATAAATAAAAAAAAGTGTTATAACTTGCATCAAGTTCAATAATAAATCAAATAAAAGTGTTATAACTTGCATCAAGTTCAATAATAAATCAAATAACTTGCATCAAGTTCAATAATAAATGAAAATGAAAGTGCCACTTTGCAATCTTTGCCAAAAAAAGGAGGACAGGGCAAGTGAATATGAGTTTTACAGTACTCCAGCATTAGTGGCTGCAATGAGCCTGTTTTGCACTGCACAGCTTTTCAAATGGGGGTTGCAGGCTTGACACTGCCACTGTTAAAACCTCAATGAATTCGGGGCTGAGCTGCCTTGACGCGAGTGTTTCCCGGTGAATGACACATTGTGTCCAATGCGCATTTGGCGCAACCCTCTTTATTAGAGCCTGCAGCCCGTTTCTTGACTTTGCCATGCGCGCCATCAGAGCAAAAGCCCACACCGTTTTCCCATTTAAGGTTGTGTTCTTTGAGGAAACTGTCCATTATCTTGAACAGCTCATCAGCAGTGGCTCTATTTTTTATGTATTTGCAAAACAGCAAATCCTCGCACAGTGACTCGCCATTCACAAAGCTTCCGCTTAGCCCCGCCCCCATTAGTTACTGTTGCTGTCTGTCAAACTTTCGCTCCTACCTAGAAATGTAAAGCATACAGGAAAAATAAGTAATTTACATTTATCTATATAGCGGATTTCACAGACAGAATCACAAAGTGATTTCCAGTGTGTATAGAAAATGAAAGCATAGTAAAAAAATAAATCAAAGAATATAATAATAAAAAAATCAAAAAAATCTAAGTGAAATTTCCTCCCGTTCCTCGCGCCCCACCTGTCATGTCTCTATTCCCCACCAGTGGGGCGCGCCCCACACTTTGAGAAACGCTGGCCTAATCTATGTATTAATTATGGTTGTGCTTACCAAGCTCGAAGCAATTATATTTTGTGAATGGTGTAATGTCATGTGTGACCAGTAGATGGCAGTCACACATAAAATATACGTGTGGACTGCAGGTTAACTGACGCCTGTTCAATAAATGATGCTAGCATGTACTCGTAACCAAGCAACACCAAAACTTTGATGTTTCATCGAGAAAATTAAACAATCACAAAGCTCAAAAATCTGTCAACATTTTTTAGTATTGCTTTGGTAAGCTACAAAGACACACCGCTTAATGGAACACAGAGCATTACGTCTACCGAAGTCAGACGTGCTGTGCTTCAACATACGGGTATTATTATGGTGTGTGTGTGTGTATAAGGAGCCCAAAATGTCACAGATTAACCCTTGTGTGGTGTTCGGGTCTGTGGGACCCGTTTTCGATTTTTATTAAAAGAAAAATTATACAATTAATTAATTTTTCAAACTGAGACTCACTGGCTTTGGCTCATTTTCTGTGAAGAACATATATCAGAATACATATTTAATGACCACACACCATACACCTACACATGTCTATTACATATAAGATGTCCAGGGTCCACTGGACCCGGGGCTAATAGAAGTGTGGAAATTGATGTTCTGTGTACCACACACACGCGCGCACACACACACACACACTCACGCAACACACACACACTCACGCAACACACACACACACACACACACGTTTCTTACTTGCTTATGGTTGTCCATCGAGTCCGATGATGACATCCACTTCTGTCGGTGAGTTCGTTGGTGGCTGAATAGCCCTATCCTGGATAAACAAACCCTACTGCAGGTAGGGCATGTAAATGTGGTGGTGGTGGTGGAAACGGCAACCGTAGGTGTATTCCTCCTGAGTCTTCTCTCCTGTCTCTTGGCTATCCTATCCTCCTCCAGCAGGCGGGTGCCATCCTGGCACAGCTGACGCCAGGTGTTACGATCAGCAGCCACACCCTCCAGGGCCTCAGGTCTGATTTTACACTTCCTTACTGCAGTCTTCAGCTGGTCTTTATATTGTTTCTTCTGCCCTCCAGCAGAGCGACGACCATGGTGTAGCTGGCCGTACAACACTTTGCGAGGCAGGCGGTCTGAGGGCATCCTTACTACGTGGCCCAGCCATCGTAATTGGTGCAGGGTGATCATGGCGTCTATACTCCTGCAGTTGGTTTTTGAGAGTATTTCAGAGTGAGGCACACGATCACGCCATGTGATCCCCAGGATGCGCTGAAGGCAGCGTATGTGGAACTGCTCTAGGGCCTTGATGTGGCGGCTGTAGGTTACCCAGGCTTCACAGCTGTAGAGGAGGGTAGTGAGGCAGATAGCTTGGTAGACAGAGACATTTGTGTGGAGATGGAGGTTCTTGTTTTGGAAGACCCGACGCCTGAGTCTCCCAAAAGCTGCCGCTGCCTGCTTGATCCTGTTCTGGACCTCACTATCAACAGTGTTGTCATCAGAAAGAATGCTTCCCAGGTATCTGAAGGATGGAACGATTGGTATTTGTTCTCCAGAAACAGTGAAGACAGGTGATGTAGATGGTTTGTTGGAACTTCCGTCTTGCTGGTGTTGACGGTCAGTCCCATCCTGCTGTATGCTCTCACTGCAGCCGCAAGAACAGACTGGAGGTCTTGTGGGCTGTGAGATACAAGAACACAGTCATCTGCGTACTGCATCTCAACAATTCTCTCCCTCTGCAGTTTGGTGGTAGCCTGAAGCCTCCTGATATTAAAGAGGTTGCCATCTCGACGAAAGTCCACTGTCACACCGCTGGTGTCCTCAATCTTTGTGGAGAAGCTTGGTAACACATAGCAAGAAGATGTTAAAAAGCACTGGTGCTAGTACACACCCCTGCCTTACTCCTGTATGTACAGGGAAGGGGGCAGACTCTTGCCCTCCTATGGTCACTCGAGCAGTCATTCCATCATGAAACTGACGGAGGATGTTAACAAACTTAATGGGACAGCCAAACTTGAGGAGGACTTCCCATAGAAGTTCTCTCTGAACAGTGTCAAAGGCTTTGGAGAGGTCGACAAAGGCCATGAATAGGTCCTGATGTTGTTCCCTACATTTTTCCTGCAGCTGTCTAGCTGTGAAAATCATGTCCACTGTGCTCCTATTCTTTCTAAACCCGCACTGTGATTCAGGCAGTATCGACTCAGTGATGTTATTAATCAGCCTGTGGAGCATCACTTTTGCCAGAACTTTACCGGCAACAGCAAGGAGTGAAATGCCCCTACTGTTGCCACAGACAGCCTTGTCACCCTTGTTCTTGTAAATAGTGACAACATTGGCGTCTCTCCATTGTTGTGGGACGTTCTCTTCAGCCCAGATCTTTGTGATGTACTGGTGCAATGTTCTTGTGCAGAAGTATCCTCCTTGCTTCAGTAGTTCAGCCGGGATGTTGTCATTACCGGGGGATTTGTTGTTTTTGAGGGATCGGGTAGCTGATCGGACCTCTAGGAAGGTTGGGGGCTCGTCCAAATTGTGCATGACGGGAAGTGTAGGCAGTTCATCCAGAACAGTGGGGTCTGCATCAGATTCCTCAATTCAACAAGGTGCTAAAGTGTTCCGCCCATCTCAGCAGGATGCTAGGTTGGTCCTTCAAGGTTGACAGGCCGTCTGCTGTTTTCAGGGGAGTGATGCAGCGGTTTGTTGGGCCGTAGGTCTTCTTGACAGCATTGTAAAAGTTATGCATGTCATTTTTATCGGCAAAGGTTTGGATTTCATGTGCCTTTTTTCTCCACCACTCATTCTGCATCCTCCTAACAGCCCTTTGTACTTCTCCTCGAGCTCTCTGCCATTTCTGCCTGGCGCTACTGGATGAAGGGTTCTCTAGGGTTGCCCTGTGTGCTTTGTGCATATCCTTCAACAGGACATGTATGGTGTCCGAGTTTTCATCAAACCAGTCTTGGTGGTTCTTGCTCTTGAAGCCAATTGTTTGGGCTGCTGCCTCATAGAGAGCCGAGCTGATAGAGATCCAGTTCTGGTCAATAGAGTTCTCAGAAGAGTTCAAGGAAGATTCCACCGCCCCAAGTTTCTCAGCCAGGAAGCGGCGAAAGTCATTTCTTGGATCAGGGTTTTCCAGGCGGGCGCAGTCTAGCTTCTTCCTTTTGGGTCCTCGCCGTCTCAAGGGAGGGCGCACTTGCATGTGGACATTGGTCATAATCAAATGATGATCTGTCCAGCACTCTGCACCTCTCATGGCACGGGTGATGAGGACGTCTTTGATGTCACTACACCTCACTATGATATAATCTATCAGGTGCCAATGTTTAGAACGGGGGTGCATCCATGAAGTCTTATATTTAGCCTTCTGCTGGAAGATGGTGTTGGTTATGGTCAGGTTATGCTCTGAGCAGAGAGTAAGCAGTCTCATCCCATTTGAGTTAACCTGACCAACCCCATGTCTGCCAAGTACTCCACTCCATATCCTGCTGTTCTGTCCCACTCGGGCATTAAAATCCCCAAGCAAGAAAATCTCGTCATTCTTGGGGATCCGGCAGAGAGCCTCATCAAGTGACTGGTAGAAGGAATCCTTGACCTCACTCTCAGATGGCAGGGTCGATGCATAAGCACTGAGAAATGTGGTGTAGCGATTCCTGACCAGGGGGATACGGAGGGTCATTAGTCTTTCACTAATGCCGACAGGTGTTTCAGTGAGTCTTGGCAGCAGTGTGTTTTTGATGGCCAGTCCTACACCATGCGGATGTTGTCCTCCTGAGGCGTAGCCTTTCCAGAAGAATGTGTAGCCCATACCTTCCTCAGTTAGAGAGCCTTCATCCAGGATCCTGGTCTCACTCAGGGCTGCAATGTCAATGTTGTAGCGATTCAGCTCTGCAGCAACCAAGGCAGTTCTTCTGTGAGGTCTGTCAGATCTGCCGTACGAGTCCAGGAGGGTCCTTACATTAAATAAATGATAAATGGGTTATACTTGTATAGCGCTTTTCTACCTTCAAGGTACTCAAAGCGCTTTGACAGTATTTCCACATTTACCCATTCACACACACATTCACACACTGTTGGCGGGAGCTGCCATGCAAGGTGCTAACCAGCAGCCATCAGAGGCAAAGGGTTAAGTGTCTTGCCCAAGGACACAACGGACGTGACTAGGAAGGTAGAAGGTGGGAATTGAACCCCAGTAACCAGCAACACTCCGATTGCTGGCACAGCCACTCTACCAACTGCGCCACGCCGTCCCATTCCATGTTGCCAGTTTCAAGTTGCATGATTTTTTATTTTTATTTCAACCGCAGGTATGGAATGGCCCGATAGGTGCGGTATCCTATCCAGGCGAGATTGAGTGGGCAATTTTTAGGCCACCTTTTCTAGGCCCGTCCTCAATTGAGGTGAGCAGTGCCGTCCCTAAATAAGGCTGCTCAAACACACAGGGGTCTGCCGAAAACAGCTTCCACTCAACCGAGCTGTTAGCGACCTATACCCTGTGCTGCTGCCGTGCTTCCAGTCCATTCAAACCTGCTCCCGTTGTCAGAAACCCCATCGCCGTCAGACTTCAACCGGATGTTAGTCCAGGTACTGTTCACCATGGTCAGAAGTGGGTACCTGCGCAAGGAGATATTTAAGTGCCAAAGGAGGTGCGCTTTCTCCAGTAGCACTATCTTCACCACAATGAGGTAAACCCGGTGGCGTGGGTGAGCCCATAACGACCAGCCCCTCATCATGACTGCAGGAGGTTGCCGGGTCCTTAATCTTTCAAGGCCCGCCTATTGCGCACCGCCAGCGCATTGCTTTTCTGTCAGGGTGTGCTCCCTTAGCCTTTGCCTAAATAAGATGACCCACAAGGCAATGGGGCTATTTACCCATAGTTGGGGCAGGGTTGACGGGCGTCAGGGCGTGTTCCACACAATGGTGGGCCTATACGCCACATCTCTGGGACCCACTGCTGCTCCGAGATCCCCTTCAGTTTAGTTCAGGGTCTGCAAAGACCCTTATCCGTGTGTGGCCACGAGGAGGCACTGAAGGAGTCTTGGTGGTGGAGAGGCTTTGTACCAACAGGAGGAGACTTACGCACTCGGCTCCTCTTTTCACCCCCCGAGGGGGGCTAGCTGGCGGCGGTAGCTGTAAGCAGAGAGTAGCAAGCAGAAAGCAACATGCACCATCTACAGACATCTCTCTACTTCTACCGCACTAGACGCGTCACACACACCCTGTGTAAGACACACACACACACACACACACACACACACACAGCAGGCCAGCAGGACAGAGTGTAGGTACACAGAACATCAGAGGGTCAAATGTGCGACAAAATGAGCGCGGACAGTGTTGACAAACAATGTTGCAACCTTGTGTGGGAAGCGCAGGTGCAGAAACACAAAAGAAGAATCCCAGTGGGATGCAGAAACTGGCAGATAAATTTCCATGCAACGTTCATATTGTTGTTACTCAGCCAGCGTTTGTGGGTCTTAGACTTAGACTTACTTTTTATTGTCGTTCAAATTTGAACTTTACAGTACAGATAAGAACGACATTTTGTTGCATTAGCTCGTTGGCAGTGCAGGATAAAAAAGCAATAAGGTGCCGATATAAATAAATAGATTACTGTAAAGATAAATATATTGCACTTTTGCATATGCATCTACGTTTATGGATGTATGTTATATTGTCTTTATATTCCAGCGAGTTCATCCATTTTTGGGGGGAATTGAGGGGATTATTATGATGCGTTCAAGAGTCTTGCGGCCTGAGGGAAGAAGCTGTTACAGAACCTGGAGGTTCTGCTTCGGAGGCTGCGGAACCTCTTTCTAGAGTCCAGCAGTGAAAACAGTCCTTGGTGGGGGTGGGAGGAGTCTCTGCAGATTTTCTGAGCCCTGGTCAGGCAGCGGCTTTTTGCGATCTCCTGGATAGGAGGAAGAGGAGTCCTGATGATCTTTTCCCCCGTCCTCACCACTCTCTGGAGAGACTTCCAGTCTGAGGCACTGCAGGCTCCAGTCCAGACAGAGATGCAGTTGGTCAGTAGGCTCTCTATAGTGCCTCTGTAGAATGTGCTGAGAATGGGGGGAGGGAGCTGTGCTCTTTTCATCCGACGCAAAAAGTGCATGCGCTGCTGAGCTCTTTTTACAAGAGCTCCGGTGTGTAGGGACCAGGTCATATTGTCAGTTATCTGCACCCCCAGGAACTTGGTGCTGCTTACCATCTCCACCGCTGTGCCATTGATGAAGAGTGGGGCGTGGCTGGACTGGTGCTTCCTGAAGTCGACAATGATCTCCTTGGTCTTGTCGACGTTCAGGACCAGGTTGTTGGTTCTGCACCAGTCAACCAGATGTTTCACCTCCTCCCTGTAGTCCATGTGGTTGTTGCCACGGATGAGGCCCACTACTGTCGTGTACTTCACAATGTGGTTAGTAGTGGACCTGGCGCAGCAGTCATGGGTCATCAACGTGAACAGCAGCGGACTCAGGACGCAGCCCTGGGGGGAGCCGGTGCTCAGGGAGATGGCACTGGAGGTGTTGTTGCCCACTCTCACAGATTGGGGTCTGTCTGTGAGGAAGTCAAGCAGCCAGTTGCATAGGGGGGTTCTGAATCCAAGGGGGGCCAGTTTGCTCACCAAGTGCTGCGGGATGATGGTGTTGAATGCCGAGTTGAAGTCCAGAAACAACATCCGCACGTGTGTGTCCTTTCCTTCCAGATGTGCTAAGCTCAGGTGGAGTGCAGAGGAGATGGCGTCCTCTGTGAAGCGCTTAGGGCGATAAGCAAACTGGTATGGATCGAATGTAGGGGGAAGTCTGGAGACAATGTATTCCTTTACCAGCCTCTCGAAGCACTTCATTACAGATGTTTTTTGGGATAATTCAGTATTTTAACATAAAAGTGTTTGATTGTGATGCATTAAAACCCACAAAATGCAACGGGTCCATCAGACCCACAAACACTGGCTGAGTAACAACAATATGAACACCACACAAGGGTTAAACTTAATTCATCATATATACATTTTTTGCAGTTTTCTGCATAAACTATAGTCTATGTAAATATTGTTTTTGTATTCATATTTTGGGTGTCTGGAACAGACTCATTGGATTTGCATTATTTCTTATTCTGATTTTGTCTAACCTTTTGGACGAAATTACGAAAGGAAAACCAAGGTACAACTGTACTTGCAAGTTCCGAGATCTTATCTCTAACCAGTGCAGCATTTCCTTGACTACATTGAACGTTTTCAGAATCTACTGCAGTGGTGCTCATGGTCCCGTGCTGCTGCTGCTGCATGGAGGAGGACACTCTGCTCTCTCCTGGGCCGTCTTCACTGTGAGCCTATCAACTTTTACTGTTATTTTCTTCTTTGCTCTGTTTTGAGTGCACTGAAATCTTTTGGTGTGATTACAGGCGGTCATATACAGCAGGATCAACTGCAGGGTGGTGGCTATGGACCTTCGAGCTCATGGTAAATGCATGCAGTATGACGACACAATACACAGCTGACATATTTACCTATTTAACAATGGAACTAGTGTTTTAGGAAGGGTATTGAGGAGCCAGGTAGATAGTGGGTATATGATTAAATCTATGTAACCCCAAATTACCCCAAAATGGCCTAAAACACATGTTGTGCTTTAATTCAGAGAAGTCCATAAATGATGTCTATGAAATAATGTCAAGTAGTTTTCATGTGGCTATTGCTTCGAGCTATAACGATTTCCACAAGCCTATTTATTCATGCCATTATTGTCATTTTAAAACCATTTTACAACTCTAATGCTTTAATAGGGTGTCAAAAATTACAATTCAATTGTTGTTGCCACATTCCTTGAATAAATTATATAAAATCATCTAAATTGCTAGTGGAAAGCCTGTCATGATGTAGATGCCACTTATTACATATCACTATTTCTATCATTTTGAAAAAATATATTTTCTTCTGGTCAGTTACATTTGTGGTAGTAAGCACAACTATCAAGTAGAGTTTTTTTTTTTAATAAAGAATACATTAAAGAGTAGTATTTTAGAAAATAGATCATAAATGGTCTGTGGTTGGCTTGGGCTGATAATAAATCAATTAATGGAACAATGATTGAAAATGAACTTGATGATTTTGCTGGCATCAATAAATTGCCATGTTCGTGTTTGTCTTTGTCTCTCGCTTTCAAACATGGTGCAAGAGGGGTTTCTATATGCATCACTCACACCACCTGAGCCTGTTAGTTCAATAGCAGGAGTGAACCCTCTTGTCAGTTGACCACAATCTTTGTCTTTGTGGATGGAGGCGGGACTGCTAGCTTACGCACACAGGGAGCAACAATATAGGCATCGCTTGTCGCAAGTAAGAAGCAACGCAACATAAAAAATATCAGGCAAAAAATGTGACCGCAATGCCAAATGCAAATATTTTGGCTTCAAACTGATTGAGCAAGATGAGCCCATCAACTCGGACGAATGAGCCGGTATGCCCAATTTGTTGAAAAATTATGGCAACAAAAAATGACCATAAAACATGGCAACAAAAAAAGGCCACAAAACAAACAACCCATCCTAAACTGCACTTCAAAATATTTGAGAATCCATTTTTTATTGACTTATTTAAGATAATTCAAAGTACTTGTCCATCAAATTACAATGGTAAAAAAAATATTAATGAGAAATACAAGTTTATAGTGTTTGAAAGGATTAATTGCATTATTATTATTATAAATTATGATTACATTATTAGTTCTTCTTTTGGTCTTAAAATAATGCTGTAAAATGGTATCGTTTATCAGCAATAACTTGTGGGACATATATCGTCCATCAAAATGTATCGGCCCAGGCCTAGTCTGTGGTATATCCCCCATCCTTTGGTTGTCCTGGGTTAGAACGCACCCCTTCTCCTTCTATATCGTTTTCCCTAACTCACTTTGTGATGTGCATTACCACCATCTGCTGGATAAGAGTGGAACAACCTACATTTACAATATACAACCAGGCTTTAAGTCAGACCTGGGCATTGTGCGGCCCGCGGGCCGCATCCGGCCCTTTGTACGTCCCTGTCCGGCCCGCGTGAGGCCAATTATAAATTACAAAATAAATTTTAAAAAGCATCTATTTCGAGTGTGCAATACAACGGTGCTGCTTTTGTTTTGAAAAGCGTTATTTGTATTACTTCCGTGTGGACGTATGCTCGTGCGCGCAGCGGCAATCTCAAATTACAAAATAAATTTAAAAAAACATCTTTGTCGTCGGTGCAATACAACTGTGCTGCTTTTATTTTGAAAAGTGTTATTGTGCGTATGTCCTGTGAGGGAAGGCGCACAGCGACTAAAAAGAGAAAAGTTGATGACGAATGGCGTGTTTTCAACAAGACAAGTAAAGGTAAAGCTGTGTGCTTATTTGTGGTACACACGTTGCTGTGTTTAAAGAATATAGTATAACGACCTGCTGAAGTAGATGTTGTCTTCTTGAGTTGCGTAAATGAGGAGTGAGGAGACGTGCGTGTGGAAGGAACGAGATATGTTGAGCTGTGTTAGTATAGCTTGCTCAATAAAAGTTTAAAAAGAGCGTCAGACTTGATGTGCACTTCTTCTGGACACTACAATTGGTGGCAGAAGTAAAACTTTGCGCATACTGCACTGTTTGTGTGCTACGTCATCGGGAGGTACGTGCCACGTGAGGAGCTCGCCGCAAAGAGAGAGAGAGAGAGAGAGAGAGAGAGAGAGAGAGAGAGAGAGAGAGAGAGAGAGAGAGAGAGAGAGAGAGAGAGAGAGAGAGAGAGAGAGAGAGAGAGAGAGAGAGAGAGAGAGAGAGAGAGAGAGAGAGAGAGAGAGAGAGAGTGTTTACAGGTGCAGCCACGCTGCTTGCCACGGGGGGAATTCCGCCCTCAATGAAGACTCCCAGGTTTGATGGCAAGGCGAACTGGGAGGCATTTCATCCCACTTCTGACATCAATTGTAGCGTCCAGAAGAAGTGCACACCAAGTCTGATGCGCTTTTTAAACTTTTATTGAGCATGCTATACTAACACTGCTCAACTTATCTCGTTCTTTCCAAAAGGAAAACCAATCCTCACTCCTCATTTCCGCAACAGCAACGCTTCCTCCTTCTTCGCCAATCACCTTACAGGCGTGCTACGTTCACAACGTTTTCTTATCTGGTTAAATAAAGGTTTTACAACAAAGAGGATGCAGGATAAAGTGACAGAAATTGAAATTTTTGTATTGTAATATACATCAGGAAGTGTTGTGTAAGAAAGTGTTAAAAATAAAACCATCAAAAGCCATCTGCTTTTGTATAAAGATAAGTTAGGTTAAATGAAAATATTATTATTATTATTATCTATCTTACGGTATATCAAAAATAATTTGAGCAAAATTTAATTGAAATATTGTCAGTGTGGCCCCCCAGCAGTGCTCAGGTTGCTCATGCGGCCCCCGGTAAAAATTAATTGCCCACCCCTGCTTTAAGTGTTCTTAGGTGTTAATTTTAACTGTTTATGGTTGCGTGTCTTTATGTGCCCTGTAATTGGCTGGTGACCAGTTTATGGACTACCCAGCCTTTCGTCCAAAGTCAGTTGAGATAGGCAAGCAGATGATAAGCAATAGAAAGACAAAATAATGAATGAGGACATATTATCTGCGGAGTTTTAGTTACACACAGAATCATACCAGCTTTTAAGCTAAAAGAGAAGCCTCCTTATGATCTGATATTGTTGCTGAAGCGTGGCGGAAGTCTGATGTTTAGGGAAGAAAGAAAGGAAAATGAAGAATGAATGCATTTTTGGAGTAATAATGTGAAACATTGTCATCTTCTGCAGGCGACTCCAAAGTGAAACATTCAGAAGATCTCTCTGCAGACACTATGGCCAAGTAAATTGCTGTGTATTGCTACTATACTGTGTGTCGTATTGACCCGGATATTAAACACGTTCAAGACCCTTTATGAAAAAAAGTATTTTAAACACCATTCTTGAAGGGGAACTGCCCTTTTTTTGGAATTTTGACTATCGTTCGCAATCCTTATGAGAGACAAGAAGATACTTTTTTTTTTTTTTTGCGTTCTAACTTGTAAAAATAGGCTCGTTCCACAGGTGGCTAGCAATACAGCTAATAGGAGCAATCCAGTCTGCCTCTAAATCACTTTAAAAAGGCATTCAAAACCCGCCAACAATACTTCATTTACGTTCCATAGCCTGTATGATAACCAAGTCGTAGCAACATTGTTATTGTAAGAGCGAACATTGAGAAACTCTTTTTTTAGCATACTAACTCATCTGCGTGCTATGGTATTAGCCGTAAAATAGCTAGAGCGAGAGATAATCTAGCTTCTACATCAGCTCCCAAATCGCGTTTGATTGATGTTGTAATGCACAACACAATGCGATAAGACACCAATCTGTACTGACTGAAAAACATGAACAATCATATTACAGTAAAGTATTAGCCCACATTTCATGTTTTGTTTGTACATAGCTAGCTCGACAGCATATGTACTGTAGTTGTAATAACAAGCATGACAGGCTGCGTGAATCATGAACAATATCAGTGACTCACTCAATGGACAGTTGTTCGTTTGGTCCAGCTGGCCAGTGACATTTCCAGTAGATTTTGGTTAAGCAATCCATTTCTGTCGGTATAGCTTGGCTCCAAGCTCCACATTTGCAGAGTCCAAGTCACGCCGACCTCACTCTCTCGACTTCCGTCTACTCCGCAACGTTTCACCCTTCCTTCGTGCTCGCTTCTACTGTATAAGCAGCAGTTCATCCTCAGTATATTCAGGTTCAAAAAGATAAGGTTGTCAATCTTCATCTGTCTAAAATAGTTGTCTTTGTTGTCTTATTACCAAGTCTGCCATGATTACAAAACACTTGCGTTTGTATCCGTAAGGAGGAACACACATTTGTTGCCGGAAGTCGGAAGTGCACCGCTATGGAGACAGAAATAACTGCGCCAAGGAAATTAGTTCCGACAATGCTTGAAATGACCAAATTAGGGTAAATATTGTACATATTAGTTATCAACTTATCTGTTGCTATATTATATATAGACTTGCAGTGTGAATACAAAACGTTGATGGAGGGTTTTGAAGTTGTTGTCTAAGAGATATGACGATAATATAAGGCTATGTCTACACTAAGCCGGATAACCCCCTTAAACAAATAATTATTTAGCCTAAGCCCCGTTTCGGCCACACTAATTCATCGTTTCAGGTTCCCCTCCTTGGATAATTTTTTACACGGGTAAGTGCGCCGTCTATTTTTTGAATCTCCGGGTCTTAGCTTTGTATGGACTCATTGATCGTTTATAAACTGAGTTCGGAGAGGAAGTGACGCCAGAAAGACCGCGCCACACACAGGAAGTGACGTCAGAAAGAACGTGCCCCAGCCAGCTTCATAATAAAGCGGTTTCGTAACTCGGATCTAAACCACTGGAAATACGGAGGCGAGTCATCCAGACATGCTTGTGTTTCTCCTTCCGTCTGTACAGACACTTGTGGAAATCACACATGAATACCTTAAGAGAACGCGATTGCAGCTATTTCAGATACAACACTTCTAAGACGGCAAGAGAACTTTCGAATGTCCAGGTCAGCTGTGATTCTACTTACTGAAATACTTCGTCCATTTGTCGAAGGAGAGTCAACGAGAATGCGGGCTGCCGTGGATGTGATTTAAAAAAAAAAAAAAGGTAGCGTGTGCTTTGTATTATTTGGCCGTCGAGGGAAGAAAACGGCAAATGCTTTTGGACTGGCATAGCAGACTGTGTCAGTTATTGTCCGCCATGTATGTCGCAGACTCAACGTCCAGGTTCAGAGTATATAAAGTCACCAAAAACGAATGGACAATGAAGGTGAAGGCAAAAGAGTGAGTAGTGTCCTGACCAGATATCTAGATCCCTAGATTAATCGATTGTTCTTTATCACATTGTTCACTTTCACGTGTCCATTAAAGATTTGATTAATTTATGATGACTCAGGTGTGAGTCACTACAATAGGGCCCCACAGCACACTGGATTACAGTTAATTGAAATACCACAACACTGGATATTGTTCAGATAAGTTAAATTTAAGAACTTGCACACAAAGCAACACTGGAGGTGACTAGGACGTGCGTTTTTTTCCGCGCATGCGTACTAGGTCGCGTGGCGCCGGCGGAAGGGGGGATGGCAGTGGTCTTAAACGACCATTGTGTGTGTGTGTGGACAAGGATAAGGTTAGGTGGGATTTACTTAGTGTAGAAGGGGCCTTAGAGAGCTTTGAAGGCTACAACGGTGACTCTCATTAGCCACATCTTCCAAGCCTTTTCATCGTCTCTAAAAAAAAACATGTGTGTTCTCGTCTTTTATAATGATTGTAAACGATAAGCAAAAGTAAAAAAAAAAGTGCAGTCCCCTTAAAAAAAATGTCAGTGAAATAACTGATAGATTGCAATAAAAACTATCATATTTTTTAGCTATGGAAAGTAAAAATGTGACATAAATAAATACATATTTTTACAATTATAAAATCTGTCATGATTAATTATGATTTGAAAAAACACATAAATTGTTATTAAATCAGAATCAGAAATACTTTATTAATCCCAGAGGGGAGATTAAAATGTCACTAATGGACGTTGCACGTGGGCAATGACAGTGATACTTGGACTGGCGTGATTGGGAGGAACGGTCTCCCTGATCTGAATCCTGAGTGGTGGATTGTTATTGGACTTCTGTGCTAGTCACGGACTTGCGATAACAAACACCATGTTCAAGCATAAGGATGCTCATAGGTGTACCTGGTACCAGAGCACCCTAGGCCAAAGATCAATGATCGATTTTGTAATCGTATCAGCTGATCTGAGGCCGTATGTTTTGGACACTCGGGTGAAGAGAGGGGCTGAACTGTCAACTGATCACCATCTGGTGGTGAGTTGGGTTAGATGGCGGGGGAAACCTCTGGACAGACCTGGCAAACCCAAGCGTGTAGTGCGGGTGAACTGGGAACGTTTGGAGGAGTCCTCTGTCCGGAAGGACTTCAACTCCCACCTCCGGCGGGACTTCTCTGCCATCCCTGTGGAGGTTGGGGACATTGAACAGGAATGGGCAATGTTCAAAGCCTCTATTGCTAAAGCTGCAGATGCGAGCTGTGGCCAGAAGGTCTTAGGTGCCTCAAGGGGCGGTAACCCTCGAACACCCTGGTGGACAGTGGTGGTCAGGGAAGCCGTCCGACTGAAGAAGGAGTCCTACCGGGGTATGTTATCCCAGGGGACTCCGGAGGCAGTTGCAAGGTACCGACGGGCCCGAAGGGCAGCGGCCGTGGCTGTGGACGAGGCTAAGCAGAGGGTGTGGGAGCAGTTCGGGGAATCCATGGAGAAGGACTATCGGGCGGCACCAAAGCTGTTCTGGAAGACCATACGGCACCTCAGGAGGGGGAAGCAGGGAACCATCCAAGCTGTGTACGGCAAGGATGGGACTTTGCTGACTTCAAGTGAGGAAGTCGTGGGGCGTTGGAAAGAGCACTTTGAGGAACTCCTGAACCCAAATACATCAGACACACCCTCCCTGATAGGAGCAGGGCCTGAGGATGATGGGGGATCGACGTCGATCTCTCGGAGTGAAGTCACTGAGGTAGTTAGACAACTCCACAGTGGCAAAGCTCCGGGGGTTGACGAGATCCGTCCAGAGATGCTGAAGGCTCTGGGTGTTGATGGGCTGTCTTGGTTGATACGCCTTTTCAACATTGCGTGGAAGTCTGGGACAGTGCCGAGGGAGTGGCAGACTGGGGTGGTGGTTCCCCTTTTCAAAAAGGGGGACCAGAGGGTGTGTGCTAATTACAGGGGTATCACACTACTCAGCCTCCCTGGGAAAGTTTACGCCAAGGTACTGGAAAGGAGGGTCCGGCCGATAGTCGAACCTCAGATTCAAGAGGAGCAATGTGGATTCCGTCCTGGTCGTGGAACAACTGACCAACTCTTTACGCTTGCGGGAATCCTGGAGAGGGCCTGGGAGTATGCCTATCCAGTCTACATGGGTTTTGTGGATTTGGAGAAGGCGTATGACCGCGTCCCTCGGGAGATCTTGTGGGAGGTGCTGAGGGAGTACGGAGTGAGGGGAACCCTGTTGAGGGCCATCCAATCTCTGTACAACCAAAGCGAGAGTTGTGTCCGGGTGCTTGGATGTAAGTCGGATCCGTTTCCAGTGGGGGTTGGTCTCCGCCAGGGCTGCGCTCTGTCACCTATCCTGTTTGTGATTTTCATGGACAGGATTTCTAGGCGGAGTCGTGGCCATGGCGGAGAGGGTATACGTCTCGGGGGGCTAAAGGTTGCGTCACTGCTGTTTGCAGATGATGTGGTCCTGATGGCACCTTCGGTTCGTGACCTTCAGCTCTCACTGGATCGGTTCGCAGCCGAGTGTTCAGCGGCTGGAATGAGGATCAGCATCTCCAAATCTGAGGCCATGGTTCTCAGCAGGAAACCGATGGTTTGTACAGTCCGGGTAGGGGACAGGACTCTGTCCCAGGTGGAGGAGTTTAAGTATCTCGGGGTCTTGTTCACGAGTGAGGGAAAGATGGAGAAGGAAATCAGCCGGAGAATCGGAGCAGCTGGGGCAGTATTGCAGTCTCTCTGCCGCACTGTTGTGACGAAACGGGAGCTGAGCCAGAAGGCAAAGCTCTCGGTCTACCGAGCTATCTACATTCCTACTCTCACCTATGGTCATGAAGTGTGGGTAATGACCGAAAGAATAAGATCGCGGATACAAGCGGCCGAAATGAGTTTCCTCAGAAGGGTGGCTGGCATCTCCCTTAGAGATAGGGTGAGAAGTGCAGTCACCCGAGAGAGACTCGGAGTAGAGCCGCTGCTCCTTCGCTTGGAAAGGAGCCAGCTTAGGTGGTTCGGGCATCTCGTGCGGATGCCTCACGAGCGTCTCCCTAGGGAGGTCCTCGTTGCACGTCCCACTGGGAGGAAGCCCCGCGGCAGGCCAAGGACCAGATGGGGGGATTACATCTCCTCTCTGGCCTGGGAACGCTTCGGGATTCCCCAGGAGGAAGTCGCAAATGTTGCTCTGGAGAGGGAAGTCTGGGGGTCTCTGCTGGAGCTGCTGTCCCCGCGACCCGATTCCGGATAAGCGGTTGAAGATGGATGGATGGATAATGGACGTTTGTCAAACTCCATAAGTGGCAAATGCTGTATAAGAAACTGTTTTCTTGGTTAAAATTATGTTCAGGTCAATACGATACGATGTGTTTGTAGCCTTACAATTAACACAACTCACTATTCTTTTTTTAAAGGGACATTGGTAAAGTGGTAGAGGCTCTCTATGGAGACAACCCACCACCAATCATGATCATTGGGCACAGCATGGGTGGAGCCATAGCGGTTCACACGGCTGCTGCCAATCATATACCATCGCTGCTGGGCCTGTGTGTCATCGATGTTGTTGAGGGTCCGTTTTGATTTTCTAAAATGTACTTTTGTTGATTGTTTTTTCATATCCTATACCTGATACTTGTATGATCATTTACACTCAGGCACAGCAATGGATGCTCTAAACAGTATGCAGAATTTCCTCAGGAGTAGGCCAAAGATGTTTAAATCTCTGGAAAATGCCATCGAGTGGAGGTGAGCTTCAACCTACCTTGCTACTTCAGCACAGTGACTGCCTGCACAGGTTTAACAACATGACCTCTATATCCTCTTAGTGTAAAGAGTGGCCAGATCAGAAACATGGAGTCAGCACGCGTGTCAATGGGAGGCCAAGTGAAAAAGTATGACCTTGCTTGGTGTCTTTGGTTGTGACATGTTGGATGTAGACCAAATACAGTACAGTCAAATTAGGTGCTTAATATATATTTCGGGTTCCTAATACTTTTTTCTACTGTATGACATTGGAAGATGTGAGGAGTCCAGCAGCAGCCCTGGAGTCTCCAACAGCATTGGTGAAGCTTTAATAGAAGAAGAGGAAGATGAAGAAGGCGAAGAAGAGTCCAACAAGAAAAGAATGAAGGAAGACGACCAAGAGGTTCATTGTGCAACACTTCTATACTAACTCATTGGCCACTGTGTTAGACATTTTCAACCCCGCCAGAGGGTTACGTAATCATTGCCGTAGGTTTGTCTGTCTGTCAATTAATTGGCAAAATAACTCCGCATTTTTATGAGACGTTCAGGAAATGTCCAAAGAAGTAAGTTGTTACATTTTTGGGCTGATACAGATAATTCTACTACATTACCCTACAGCAGGGGTGTACAAACTTTTTGACTTTTAGATATATATATATATTAGGGCTGTGAATCTTTGGGTGTCCCACGATTCGATTCAATATCGATTCTTGGGGTCACCATTCGATTCAAAATCGATTTTTTTCGATTCAACGCGATTCTTGATTCAAAAACGATATTTTCCCGATTCAAAACGATTCTCTATTCATTCAATACATAGGATTTCAGCAGAATCTACCCCAGTCTGCTGACATGCAAGCAGAGTAGTAGATTTTTGTAACAAGCTTTTATAATTGTAAAGGACAATGTTTTATCAACTGATTGCAATAATGTAAATTTGTTTTAACTATTAAATGAACCAAAAATATGACTTATTTTATCTTTGTGAAAATATTGGACACAGTGTGTTGTCAAGCTTATGAGATGCGATGCAAGTGTAAGCCACTGTTACCCTATTGTTCATTTATTTTTATTTTTATAAATGTCTAATGATAATGTCAATGAGGGATTTTTAATCACTGCTATGTTGAAATTGTAATTAATATTGATACTGTTGTTGATAATATTCATTTTTGTTTCACTACTTTTGGTTTGTTCTGTGTCGTGTTTGTGTCTCCTCTCAATTGCTCTGTTTATTGCAGTTCTGAGTGTTGCTGGGTCGGGTTTGGTTTTGGAATTGGATTGCATTGTTATGGTATTGCTGTGTATTGTTTTGTTGGATTGATTAATAAAAAAAAAATTTAAAATTAAAAAAATATATAAATACGAATTAAAAAAATTGATTTTTTAAAAATGAGAATCGATTCTGAATCGCACAACGTGAGAATCACGATTCGAATTCAAATAGATTTTTTCATACACATATATATGTATATATGTGTATGTGTATATGTATATATATATATATATATATATATATATATATATATATATATACATACTCATATATATATATATATATATACATATATATACACACATATATGTATGTATATATATATATATATATATATATATATATATATATATATATATATATATATATATATATATATATATATATATATATATATATATATATATATATATATATATATATATATATACAGTATATATACACGTACATACATACACACACACATTTTTGGGCTGATCCGCATCACCATACATATATGTATATATATATATATATACACACATATATGTATGTATATATATACACACACACACACATATTTTTGGGCCGATCCGCATCACCAACTGGATTCAGGGCTTTTTTTTACAATTGGCGGAGTGCTTTTCTAGTTGTATTTGTAAATGTGTTTATAAAAGTATTGTGTACATTTTGTACTTCATGCTGTGGCCTGTAAATGGTATGTGTGGTAGAAATTACTATACATTTAAAACCGTGATTTCTTGCAGACAAAAAAGGAAAGCATCTTCACGTGGCGAGTTGATTTAGCAAAGACAGAAAAGTACTGGGAGGGCTGGTTTAAAGGCTTGTCTGCACTCTTTCTCACCTGCCCTGTGCCAAAGCTGCTCCTGCTCGCAGGTTTGCTCTCTCATCTTGCTAACATTGTCCTCATAGTTCACTTTGTCATAAACTCAACGTTGGTCCCCTGTGCAGGTATGGACCGGCTTGATAAAGACCTTACGATCGGACAGATGCAAGGTAAAGAGCTCATATTATTAATACTTTTCTGCATACAATTTGTTTACATGATGAGCTCACTTTGTCCTCAGGAAAGTTTCAGATGCAGGTCCTCCCTCAGTGTGGTCATGCTGTCCATGAGGACGCACCTGAAAAAGTACATCACAATCACCAACAACTTTATTCACCACATTGAGATGCAACTTTTCGCTTTTATTGGTGTTCTGTGGTTTCCACTCGTAGGTAGCAGATGCTCTAGCAGCATTTATGGTCCGGCACAAGTTCACTGACTTTAAAGAAGGATTCATGTGGTAAGTTAACCATCAAAATATTACGCAGTCTTGCCAACATAGACACTTTTGTGTACTCTTGTCTTCAGTTTTACCCTTGAATAAGCTTGCACAGCTAGTTGTTATTCATGTATGTATTCTGCTCCAGTTTGCTCCTCCCTGCAAACTCTGTTGCACCTAAACTTGCAGATCATTAAGGCTGTGATTGGATGACTTGTAGATAGGGGTGTTGCGATCAGGGTTTTATGCTGATGATTCTGATCATCCATGAGTAAAATCGGCCAATACCGATCACATGTATTAACTGTAATTTTTCCAATTTATTTATGGTGAATGCCATTGACAGTTTAACAATATCAACACAATATTTAAGCAAGTTCCTTATTCTCTTTTATTACATACAAGTGTTTGAGGAAAACAATGTCAATAGTACACTATAACTAAACATAAGCAAAACTGCTGTCTAATACTCATTTAAATTGTTTGTTTTTTGCCCTCAAAGTCCTGTGTCCCAGGAATTATTCCCAGAGTTTGTAAACATGAATAAAAACAACAATAAAATGATTTAAGAAAATACAAATACTGACCTAATCGCTCTCGTATCAGTAATATACTGATAACTTGGTATCGACACCACAAATTTGGACCGATTTTCCCTCTTACTGTTGGTGCTGACATACCAACAGTGTTTATTATCCTCTCTCTAGACACTTATTAATCTACTTGTTCATTTCCTGTTAAAAGCTGCTTACACTCTGCTTTACATTTACACTTCTTAAACTTTAGTAAGTACTTATGTCTTGGTGTTGTTTAAAGCTAGCTTTGCAATTAGCAAGCCTGCTCCTTCAAACTGGCTTGCTCTTGGTGTGTAACATGTTAAACCTCGTCCTCTAGTGATAACACTTGATAATGATACTTAAGATACTAAGAAATGCAGTTTATTGGTCGTAATGAAGTTGATTATTATTAATATGGCGAGCGGCACTACACTGTATGGAAACACATAATTAGCTGCTCGTCGCTTGTCAGCCGGGGGACTAAAAATAAACACAGTGTCAGCCAGAGGGGATCAGTGTTTGTGATCGACATCAAAAGGCTTTAATCTGCAATGACAATCACATATATTTTTTCACAAAAATCAGCCGTTTATCAGTCGGTACATCCCTAAAGTATTTCCTATGTGTACAACTCATTCAAACGGCACCATGTCTAGATTTCATAATAACAATTAGTGTTGTGTAACAGTTCCAGCTTCAATAAAACTCGATCAATCAAAGTTCATTTATATAGCCCTTAATCACAGATGCCTTGAAGGGCCGCACAAATCACAATGGCATCATTCATTGGGGGCAAGCAGAGGATTGTAGGAGGTCTCCATCCAAGTCATAGAGGAGTGGGCCACACTAGATCATTATTTAAAACAGCTAGCACATACTCCAGACTGGTACCTCTCCAGGGATAATCCATTACCACCTGGTAATCTCTTCTTGCAGGAGAGGGGGCAAAAAAGAGAAAGCAGGTCAATTGGTCTAAAACAGAGTTTGGTTAAAAGCTAGAGTATATTGATGAGTTTTAAGATTGGATTTAAATGCTTCACCCGAGGTGGTATCTCTAACTGTTGCCGGTAGGGCATTCCAGAGTACTGGGACCCAAATAGAAAACGCTCTAGAGCAGGGGTGTCAAACTCAAATACAGAGTGGGCCAAAATTTAAAACTGAACAAAGCCGCGGGCCAAGGTTGAACAAATTAACCTTTTAATAGGGACCCAAACAAGTGTTGCATTGAATATTGAGCAAGCAAGGCTTATATAACTTTATAGTGACATGCAAAATCGAGTTTCAAATAATAATAATAATAATTAAAAAATATCAATGGCATATCAAATACAATTTAAATTCAAATGTAATGCCTCTTTTCTATTTGCAGCCTTCTGAGGTAAATATCAACATTAACTTTTTCCACAGGCTAATAAATTAGAAAATAAAATAACAATGAATAAACCAACCATTCAGGACTTTAAACTGCTCAGTTTGCAACACACTGATCTAATCTGATGTGCCCAAGCCAGATACCTGCCATCTTTTCTTGAATGCTAGTTCATTAATGTCGGGGCTCAGGCTTTGAGCTGAGGCAACCTTCTTTATCGAACGATGTTGTCCTCCTAGTGTTGTCGTTCGCGAACGATTCGTTCGAAAGAACGAATCTTTTGAGTGAACCTACTGAACCGAATCACTTCATGAACTGATTCGTTCCTTTCTCAGTTCAGTTGAGCTCCGCCGCGACCATGCCGGTATGAGTGGAACTGGCACATTCTGTGACTCACTGAACCCTTGACGTCGGCGAACGACACAGCCAATGAGAGGGCGGGGGGGAGGGACTGAGCGAACGATTCGTTCACCGCGGATTAACGACATGAATCATTTAGTGAACGACAACGCTCTCGCTCTCTGCTCTGCGGGGGCGGGGGGTAAAGTGTAGGGCAGGCTGTTTTGAGAAGATTTAAAATAAAAATAATAACTAATGTATGTACACATACATAGGCTATTATTTACACAGTTATTGTAACAAAAATAAATTTCTCCTTGGGGATCAATTCTGATTCATATTATTATTATTATTATTATTATTATCCATTCTACTGCAACTGTTGTTGTTGATGTTGTTTAGTAGCTATCATCATCATTATAATAATGCTGATTTGCAATTGAACTGTACTGCTGCTGCAGAAGTGATTTGGTTCACGTACTGTACTGCGGCCACAGTGTGGCGCTGTGTCAGTCACTGATTCTAGTGATTCAGTACAGTCAAAAGAACTGCAGAAGTGATTCGGTTCACGTACTGAACTGCGGCCACAGTGTGGTGCTGTGTCAGTCACTGATTCTAGTGATTCAGTACAGTCAAAAGAACTGCCGATCCCATGAAAACAAACACACGTCCCCATTATCTCAACACATAAAGTTATGAGAGTAGACTACTAGTCTACTAGCAGTCTACTGGCGGGGGGTAAAGTGTAGGGCAGGCTGTTTTGAGAAGATTTAAAATAAAAATAATAACTAATGTATGTACACATACATAGGCTATTATTTACACAGTTATTGTAACAAAAATAAATTTCTCCTTGGGGATCAATTCTGATTCATATTATTATTATTATTATCCCTTCTACTGCAACTGTTGTTGTTGTTAGATTAACGCGAGTCTCTACGCAGTGCGTGGGGAGTCGCGTTCACCCTATTTGCTGCTTCTCCCGCGAATGTCTGCACTGTACTGTACTACGTACTGTACTAAGGGGCGCCCCCTTAGTGTTGTGTCGTTTGCGAACGTGATTCAGGGAGGGGCGGTAGTGTTGTGTGGGCGCCTATTTGCTGCTTCTCCCGCGAATGACTACACTGTACTGTACTACGCACTACACATTTTATGTAATTGGGCAAGCACTCGTTGGACCAAACGAAAAGGAGTCTAGGAATTCTCGAGAGGGGCACTGAAATTTGGGAGTCTCCCTGGAGGTTTGGCAAGTATGAGAATTAGCGGTGCACCGCAGCTGTATATAATCGGCGGACCAGCTCTAGTGTTAATTTGATATCACCTCACGTGCCAAGTGAAATTACACGGCGGGCCAGATTTGGCCTGCGGGCCAGAGTTTGACACCCATGCTCTAGAGCCTGCAGAACTTTTTGTGGGCTCTGGGAATTACTAATAAGCCGGCGTTTTTGGAACATAGGTTTCTGGACGGAGTATAGGGTACAAAACAATCAGCAAGGTAAGATGGTGCTCGTAATAAAACCTTAAAATCGCATCGTAAATGTACCAGGAGCCAGCGCAGGTGGGCCAATAGAGGCCAAATATGATCAAACTTTCTTGTCTTAGTCAAATGTCTAGCAGCCACATGTTTTACCAGCTGTAATCTATTAATGCTACACATAGGGAGACCCACAAATGATACATGCAATAATCAAGATGAGAAAGTGGTACGTGGGCTCCATCTAGTGGTACGCCAAAGAATCAATCAATTAAATATAGGGATGTTCTGATGCCAATACGGCACTTTTTAGAGGTATAGATATCGGAGAGTACTTCTAACTTAAATTCTGATACAATACTAATTTATTTTGTAAGAAACCTCAGGTGTACGACCTAAAGAACGCACACAGGCCAATAAGTCTGTTAGCCTGCTAATGTTGCGACGCAGAAATGACTTCTTCTTTGCCTCTTTTCCCCAAAAATGGAAGACAAATGCACCAATGTAGGAGTGCGCTACCAAAGCATGACGGCGTGACGGCGGTGTGGCAATATTACAAACTCCAGCAGCCAGCAAGTTGCACGGCAACATACAAACTTTGCAATATCTTGAGGGGTGCGATACATGTAAGATGTTTCAATACAAACAATTTAATGAAGCACTTGAAAGCCTGCCATGCAGACACACACAATGAAGTTACCGCGGCCAAAGCTAATGAGGTGGGACAAAAACAACAAAACCTGACAGATTCATTCCAGTGTAAAGAAGAGTTCACCAGAATCCAAGCATGGTTTCGGCATTTGCGGTAAACTAAGGAATTCATAGTATTGCATGATAAACCGCTCTGTCGTGAAGAATGTGTGATTTTGTCGCTTGCCTGGTCGTAAAACATTAGCGAAACAGCTCTTCCTGATCTGTATAAGACTGTTAGCGAACTCATCTCCACAAAATTACAAGGCACGGACTGTCAGCTTTACATAAGATACTTGGAGCAGTGATGTCACATCATTATTATTAGCACATTGGGTCATTGGTCTTGCATTTTTACATCATTTCTATTTAGGAAATTCCTCCTAAAGCATCTTAAAAATGGTAAAGTCTCTTCTAACTTCAGAGGGCACTGCCCCCTTAAGCCCCAAAAGGGCCCCTTTGACCTCCAGCTGATATTTTTCAATTCCTCTATTTCTTTTTTTTTCATCTCGGTGGGATCCCTGAAATTAGTTTTAGCTAAGGTAAGAGTGTGTTAATGGGTTATTAAACTATCAATCCATTCTTCAAACCTCTAGTTTAGTCACACATCATTTGCGTTCCTTCTTTCTATATGATTGTTTAAGAGCTCTAGTTTCTTCAGTAAAGTTAAAAGTACCAATGATTATTGAATTTCACCACACCAGGTGTGGTGAAATTTGCCCTCTGCATTTGACCCATCCCTTTGTTCACCCCCTGGGAGGTGAGGGGAGCAGTGGGCAGCAGCGGTGCCGTGCCCGGGAATCATTTTTGGTGATTTAACCCCCAATTCCAACCCTTGATGCTGAGTGCCAAGCAGGGAGGTAATAGGTCCCATTTTTATAGTCTTTGGTATGACTCGGCCAGGGTTTGAACTCACAACCTACCGATCTCAGGGCGGACATTCTAACCACTAGGCCACTGAGTAGGTAAACCAAGGTGTTATGTCTCCTGGGAGCCTCTATAGTTTTAATGGTGCTATACCATCAATGGCGTTGCGCAAGGCATTATTTAAGTTGTTACTGAGGCTACCAATAGAGCCTGCATAATTTGGGAACGGTGCCATTACGGAGGGCAATAGGCCAGAGGGAGTTGTAGTTGAAGCATCATTAGTGTTTGGGCTGCTAAAGCATTTGTAATTTACAATTTGTGGTGGTACCCCTGAGAAGGACTAAATTTATCATATTACCATTGCGATGCGTAGGTTCATATATTATTTTTGTAAGATCACAACTGTTGAATATAGTTAGGAGCGCCACGATCGGACGTTTTTACGGGGTATTTATGTGGATAATAAAATCACCCATGATAAATTATATTATCCGCATAAGTCACTAGGTCAGCAAAAAATTTAGAGAATTCGTTGACAAAGTCTGAATAATGTCCAGTGCCAGGTGGAGCGGTAAAAGTGCAATCGACCTCATAGTAAGAACCTGAAATGATTTATATTAATTACTTAGGTTAGGGGTAAGGTTAAGGTTTACATCAGAGATTAGGGCGACTACACCCATTTAATGTGAACTCCTTTAGTTAAAAGGTAAATTGGTTATACTTCTATAGCGCTTTTCTACCTTCAAGGTACTCAAAGCACTTTGACACCATTTCCACATTCACACACTAACCACTACCCATCAGGAGCAAGGGTGAAGTGTCTTGCTCAAGGACACAACGGACGTGACTAGGATGGCGGAAGCCGGGGATCGAAGCAGGAACCCTCAGGTTGGTGGCACAGCCCCCCCACCAACCGAGCCAAGCCGTCCCCTATTTAGGAGGAGATGCCTCTTTAAACAGATACAATTATTAATAAGACCAATAACACTAAGATTGTAGTCTCTAAAGATCTTATTTAGTCATAACGCTTTGATCTCACATTTAAAAACCCCATTTTATAGGTAGTTGGCTGTTTGGAGACATTTTTATTAACGGTATCCGTAGTAGTAATATTATTGAGATTACGCCTATCTCGCGCAGCGTTTCTCTAGTAACTTCGAGCACATCTAGAAATTAATACGGTTGGAATTAATTGGAAAAATTATTTGCCAGGTGCTGCGGTTGATTTGTTACAACATAATTTGCCACATCAGTAAATTGCATATCCACCTCTGGGACAGTCTCTGGAGAAAAAACACTATGTGAGTTATGTATTATTCTACGAGAAATGATGTGTGCAGGAACTTTCCAGCCTGGCGTTGGTTCGTTGTAGCTTAACTGACTTCACCCGGGCTAACAGGCTCTCTGGTCGCCTGTTCAAGTGTAGGTACAGTAGTCAAATGAGACCCAAACAGTAATCTATGTTTCCAGCAGAAGGTTAGCGCCAATTATCAATAAAGTTGTACCCCTGTTCTCTTCAAAAAACTAGCCACTCCCCTTCTCTCTTTAATTACCATTTTGACTTGCGACGATGGAAGCTAGCAAGCTAAATAGTCAACGAGAGTTTAACCCTGACAAAGAGCTATACAAGCAGGGGTGTCCAAAGTGTGTATTCATAAGCTTTCTTCAAGGTTGGCAGGTCTTACTGTTGTAGGAAATAAACACAGGCACAAAATAATAATCATCGTTTAATACAAGAGAATTGTATTCACATATGTCAAATAAATACAATTGCTGTGTCTTTTTAAAATCTAAGAATATAGATATATTATGTAAAATGTTATGTCTGATCTGTCTTATCTCTTCCACAGCTAATTTGTCATAGAAGAAATATTTGAAGATTCATCAACATCATTGGACACAACGGCACATACATGAAATATATTTTTGAAAAAGATCAACATATTATTTGCACGTTATGTAGATACTTTGCCTTTCAGCTTTGCCTTATTGGTAAAACTAGATTGTTTGTATTCCTTTGTTTACACTATTTTTTAATTAAAGCTATACTTATTTTTATGTTGTAGTTTGGGTCACGTTTAAATTATATGATTAAAGATGGACTGGAAACATGTCAACCATGTCTTTGTATTTTTAAATGTTCTGTTCCATAGTGTTGCAAGATCAAAATGGATGATGGTTTACTTTGCCCTGTAACTGAATGATCTCTTTTGAAATAAATATTTTAGCCAAAACCTCAATTACAAAATGTATTTATTATGTTGGATAACTTAAGGACACCACAAAAATGTAGTCCAGCTTGTGTTTTTCTCTGCTTAGGTTAAATACAATAATTTCTGTTTATTGTGCACTGTAATATACAGTTACAGTTTAATTTGTGTTTGAATTATTGCTGAAATATAAGATCTGCAAAAAAACTAGTTGAACTTTTTTTTACATGTATTTCCTGAAATAAAATGCTTCAAATTAAAAACAAGTTGGTTTTATCAGTGTTTGTAGTTTCCTGGCAAAGGTTAGGCATAGTTCAAATAGGACTGGAAAGTGTCGCATTGTCTGTGTATACATTGCAAAAGTAAGGCAATGAGCAATATAAAAGTTATCTAAAACAGATACCATTGCACAACTGAATGTATTCAAAATAATATAATACAATGCAGTGGGTAAACAAAATAAGTTTCAAATCTCTTGACAAAGCTGACATGTTTTCCTTCATGTGATTGATTTCCAGGGAATTAAGTTGCATGGAAAGTTTTAATTGTCCCTCTGCAGAATACCACATATATAATGATGCAATACAAACATGTGAATTATTGATGACCTGTAATAATGGCTCCCTAAAGAGATGTCAGCTTGTAAACAGAGTTGTAAACAGAACATAAACTCAGGCCATGGAGATCATTGTCTAAGAAAAAAGCCTAAAAAATAAGGAATGATGTAATGTTGTGTTACATTAAATGTTTCTTGTGATGCCATTGACACAAAAAACACCTTCACAAGTCATAATTTATTGGATTGGATTGGTTGAATTTTAGACAATTAAGAAATCAATTTACTTCTCTCCTTCGGAAAGTCAAATCAGAATTTTTTTTCTCCACAACAACAGAAAACCTCAAACACCCAAAGAAGTTTTGGAAAATCATCAGATCTGCTGTAATTCAGTCAATCTCCCACCTAGTATACTTGTTGATGGTGTCAGAGTAAGTGACAGAAGAGAAATGGGTAGTCATTTTAATAATCATTTTATTTCCTCTGGTTTTCTCTACAATTCTGACAACTCTACTGAAGTTCCGCCAACTCCGGAAAGAACCGTTGAAAATACCCAGGTTTTTAACTTTACACCCTTTACCACAACAGAGGTCATGAGGGCTCTAAAGCAACTTAAACCTAGAAAGCCAGCTGGCTCAGATAAGTTGGAGCCGCTCTTTTTAAAGTTGGCAGCTGAAATTATAGCTGAACCACTGACTCACATTTTTAACCTTACTCTAATTTCAAATGAAATCCCTTTGGATTGGAAATCTGCCCTTGTAATCCCCTATTAAAAGGAGGTGACCCTAGTAATCTAAATAATTACAGACCGATCTCTAAACTCTCTGTTCTGGCAAAAGTGCTTGAATCCCTTATCAGTGAACAGATAAAAGACTTTTTGGACACCAACTTTATTCTGTCACCATTTCAGTCAGGTTTTCGCAGAAATCACAGTACTGTTACTGCTGCTATGAAGTTTATAAATGATGTAACTGAAGCTCTTGACAAGAAGCAGTGCTGTCTGTCCCTCTTTATTGACTTTTCAAAGGCATTTGATACTGTTGATCATGTCATTTTAATCAAACGTCTTTCAGCTATTGGTTTTTCTCAGCAAGCAGTTGGATGGTTTGCAAATTACCTCACAAGTAGAACTCAGGCTGTTCAGATAGAAGGTTCCTCCTCGGACGTACTGCAAGTGAAAAAGGGTGTCCCTCAAGGTTCTGTGTTGGGCCCATTATTATTCACTATTTACATAAATAATCTTGGACGGAATATTCCGAACTCAACTTTCCATTTCTATGCTGATGATAGTGTCATACTGTACAGCACCCACTCCTGCTGAGGCCTTTAAATATCTACAATATGCATTTGACAGAGTACAAGAACAACTTTGCTATCTTCAACTGGTTTTAATTGCAGAGAAAACAAAGTGTATGTTCTTTACCACATCAAAAACTGTAAGATCAGCACTGTGTGAGAACATTTTAACAAGAAATGGGCAACAAATTATGTTAGTATGTGCTTTTAAATATTTAGGATTTTTAATTGATGACCAGTTTTAAGGAGCACATTCAGTATGTTGTAAAAAAAACTGAAACTTTTACTGGGATTTTATTATAGAAACAAGTCTTGCTTTTCTTTTACTGTGAAACAGAAATTGGTGGAAACAACCTTCTTACCTGTTATTGACTATGGAGATGTGTTGTACATGAATGCTACTGCTGGTTGTCTCCACAAGCTGGATAGTGTGTACCACGGTGCACTGAGATTTATCACCAACTGCGCTCCCCTTACTCACCATTGCATATTATACTCAATGGTTAACTGGACATCTTTATGTGCTCGACGCCTCAATCATTGGTATGTTTTCATCTACAAAACCATTCTGGGTATCACTCCATCTTATCTGTCTTGTCTTTTAACAAAGAAACAAGGAAGTCACAATCTTCGTTCAACGAATGTTCTGCAATTTGTCGTCCCCAAAGTAAGAACTGAACTGGGCAAGAAAGCATTTAGGTTTTCAGCAGCGAAGGCTTGGAATAACCTACAATCGAATATTAAACTTCAAACCCTTGTTACGTTGAATGAGTTTAAAGCTTCTGTGAAAGGACTGCAGTCTACCTTGTCTGTATGCACATGTGTTATGTGAGCAAGTTTTAATGTCGTAAATGTGATGTTTTATGTATTTGTTTACTGTTTTTAATGTAACCTTGCTGCTGCCCTCTTGGCCAGGTCTCCCTTGGAAAATAGATCTTTGATCTCAATGGGATTTTACCTGGTTAAATAAAGGCTAATAAATAAAATAAATAATAATAAATAAATAAATAATTTACAGTAAGAAATGTAACGTTGGTAACTAGAACTTGTAAACAAAACACTGCCTGACAGATACTCTCAGTAACTGAAAAGGTAAACTCCAGGTTATTCATATGCTTCAGTTACGTCATTAAGGGTTATGTATTTGTAATACTGCAAACAGAAAAAAAATAATCCCCAAATCAATCCATTCTTCCAGGGGGGATTCTAGTGTCCTGCATTTTTTCATTAGTTTTTAACACATTAATGCAGGTTAATCTATCATTAATCTGAAGTCCGGATTTCCCTACTGAGACTGCGAGCCAGACCCACGTAAGGGGAAGAAAAGAGATATGTGAATACACCTCCACTGTGTTTTCTAGTTAAATACACCACATGAGTTGGTGTATCCCCCCAACTCTATTAAACCTCAGAGTTTGACCCAAAATGTTTAACCATATTTAATTGAGATTCCTCTAACAGCTCAATACGCTGAACAAAACACTCACGGTCACTTAAGTGTTTGGCTGAATATCCACAAAATTTAGTACACTTTTTTTTTTTTTTGAGCAAGATTGGTTGATAAACCTGGCCACCGTTTGCTAAAAGTCTAAAATAATTCATGTAACATGTGTCTAATGATTATAAAACTGAGGCTATCTTTATTACTTTTCTGCTAAGATGGTTTCCAATGCATATTGAACTCAACACATACGGAGCGCCACAATTACTGTTAGCACTGGATTACGTGTTATCTCTGAACTTTACAGGGGGAAAAAATGTCCAAAAAGGCGTGGTTGGATATGTTGATGTTAATGAACCCAATCTCATTATTGGGATGAACTCAAAAGACAAATGAGGTCTAACATCAGAGACTTCTGATGTCACAAATGGTGGAGGAAAAAAGGGTTCTTTCTATTTCACTTCCTGAAAGTGTAATTACTGGCGGCGACATTAGGTGATTGTCATGGGCCCCAAAAAAAAGTCAAATATCACTAAGGCCCAAATCGCTAGAAGTTCTCATTAGCAACTTTGTAAATCCCAGTGATGTCTGGTCAGGTAAAGGCTATAGTGTGCATGGCGAGCTAGTACTGTGTACACTGGCGCATCAGCAAAGGAATATTAATTATATGTGCTGGTTGACCTATGACTTCACACCAGCTCCTGCAGCTCCTTACAAGTCAACAGCCCAGTTTTTGTTGTACCTGATGTCCGCTGTAATATTGCTACATATTGGAAATATTATGTCTCAAATGTCTTTGCTCTGAGAACAATGACACTACCAAGAAGGTTTTGGAATTGCTGAATGCGGGATAGAAGCAAATAATGGCACATTGTTGGCTCTGGGAGCCCCAACCTACAGACGGTACAAAAACTAATAATCCATACGTAGACAGATTGATAGCGAGTGCCCGTCTCAAAAGACACTTGGAAAAGTTTGACGGGACTTTCTACACCGATGGTTCAGCCACCGACAGGACAAAGAATGGAAGCAGTGCAATTGTCACCACAGGATACCCGGAGTCCCCCAGCATCACCGAGACAATCGTGGTGCCAGCGAGCCGATGGTGTTCCACCAACCAAGCAGAAATGAGGGCTATGGTGACATCCCTGTGCTTTCTGACCGATACAGAGGAAGGAAAGAGAGACCAAATTGTATCTGATAGCCAATCAGTCCTCAAGAGGCTGAAGTCACTCCACCCGTCCAGTCCCCTCAACAACGATGACTAAGCAGAGGCGCTGGAACTCCATGCATCGTACTGGTGGCACCACAAACCCACCTTCATGTGGTGCCCTTGCTACTCTGGGGTGGTCGGCAACGAGGCCGCTAAGCTCGGGGCAACCTGCGACCCTTCAGCAAGGCAAGAGTGAGGTTGATGTACAGTATGGAGAACAGATGTAAAGAGAATGACCTGACAAGAAGTGAGCAAGTTACAGAGTCACATGCGTAGTGGCCATCCCCTCAACCTGAAATACTGGCTCGAGAAGATCGGCAGAGTGGTGCACAGCACCTGCAGAAAGAGCAGCTTAAGCGAATAAACCACAGAACCCGTGCTCCTTGAGTTCCTCTGCATCCACCATAGACCAAAGACTCACACTTTTGCAGCAGATTCTTAAAAACACTAGAGGGCTATTAAAGGCCTACTGAAACCCACTACTACCAACCACGCAGTCTGATAGTTTATATATCAATGATGAAATCTTAACATTGCAACACATGCCAATACGGCCGGGTTAACTTATAAAGTGCAATTTTAAATTTCCCGCGAAACTTCCGGTTGAAAACGTCTATGTATGATGACGTATGCGTGTGACGTCAATGGTTGAAACGGAAGTATTCGGACACATTGTATCTTAATACAAACAGCTCTGTTTTCATCGCAAAATTCCACAGTATTCTGGACATCTGTGTTGGTGAATCTTTTGCAATTTGTTTAATGAACAATGGAGAAAGCTGTAGGTGGGATCGGTGTATTAGCGATTGGCTGCAGCAACACAACCAGGAGGACTTTGAGGATAGCAGACGCGCTATCCGACGCTAGCCGCCGACCGCATCGATGATCGGGTGAAGTCCTTCGTCGCGCCATCAATCGCTGGAACGCAGGTGAGCACGGGTGTTGATGAGCAGATGAGGGCTGGCGTAGGTGGAGAGATAATGTTTTTATCATAGCTCTGACGAGGTCCCGTAGCTAAGTTAGCTTCAATGGCGTCGTTAGCAACAGCATTGCTAGGCTTCGACAGGCGGCACAGCATTAACCGTGTGGTTACAGGTCCAGTGTTTGGTTCGGTGTCTCCTGATAGTAGTATTGTTGATCTGCTGTCTATCCTTCCAGTCAGGGGCTTATTTCTTTTGTTTCTATCTGCATTTAAGCAAGATGTTATCACGTTAGCTCCGTAGCTAAAGTGCTTCACCGATGTATTGTCGTGGAGATAAAAGTCACTGTGAATGTCCATTTCGCGTTCTCGACTCTCATTTTCAAGAGGATATAGTATCAGAGGTGGTTTAAAATACAAATCCGTGATCCACAATAGAAAAAGGAGAGAGTGTGGAATCCAATGAGCCCTTGTACTTAAGTTACGGTCAGAGCGAAAAAAGATATGTCCTGCACTGCACTCTTGTCCTTCACTCTTACGTTCCTCATCCACAAATCTTTCATCCTGGCTCAAATTAATGGGGTAATCGTCGCTTTCTCGGTCCGAATCGCTCTCGCTGCTGGTGTAAACAATGGGGAAATGTGAGGAGCCTTTCAACCTGTGACGTCATGCTACTTCCGGTAAAGGCAAGGCTTTTTTTTATCAGCGACCAAAAGTTGCGAACTTTATCGTCGATGTTCTCTACTAAATCCTTTCAGCAAAAATATGGCAATATCGCGAAATGATCAAGTATGACACATAGAATGGACCTGCTATCCCCGTTTAAATAAGAACATTTCATTTCAGTGAAATGAAAATTTTAAATTTTCATTTCAGTTGGCCTTTAAAGGCCTACTGAAATGACATGTTTTTATTCAAACGGGGATAGCAGATCCATTCTATGTGTCATACTTGATCATTTCGCGATATTGCCATATTTTTGCTGAAAGGATTTAGTAGAGAACATCAACGATAAAGTTTGCTATTTTGGTCGCTGATAAAAAAGCCTTGCCTGTACCGGAAGTAGCATGACGTCACAGGTTGTGGAGCGCCTCACATCTGCACATTGTTTACAATCATTCCCACCAGCAACGAGAGCGATTCGGACTGAGAAAGTGACGATTACCCCATTAATTTGAGCGAGGATGAAAAATTTGTGGATGAGGAAAGTGACAGTAAAGGATTAGAGTACAGTGCAGGACGCCAGGATGTATCTTTTTTCACCCTGACCGTAACTTAGGTACAAGGGCTCATTGGATTCCACACTTTCTCCTTTTTCTATTGTGGATCACGGATTTGTATTTTAAACCACCTCAGATACTACAAACCCCGTTTCCATATGAGTTGGGAAATTGTGTTAGATGTAAATATAAACGGAATACAATGATTTGCAAATTCTTTTCAACCCATATTCAATTGAATGCACTACAAAGACAAGATATTTGATGTTCAAACTCACAAACTTAATTTTTTTTTGCAAATAATAATTAACTTAGAATTTCATGGCTGCAACACTTGCCAAAGTAGTTTGGAAAGGGTATGTTCACCACTGTGTTACATGGCCTTTCCTTTTAACAACACTCAGTAAACGTTTGGGAACTGAGGAGACACATTTTTTAAGCTTCTCAGGTGGAATTCTTTCCCATTCTTGCTTGATGTACAGCTTAAGTTGTTCAACAGTCCGGGGGTCTCCGTTGTGGTATTTTAGGCTTCATAATGCACCACACATTTTCAATGGGAGACAGGTCTGGACTACAGGCAGGCCAGTCTAGTACCCGCACTCTTTTACTATGAAGCCACGTTGATGTAACACGTGGCTTGGCATTGTCTTGCTGAAATAAGCAGGGGCGTCCATGGTAACGTTGCTTGGATGGCAACATTTGTTGCTCCAAAACCTGTATGTACCTTTCAGCATTAATGGCGCCTTCACAGATGTGTAAGTTACCCATGTCTTGGGCACTAATACACCCCCATACCATCACAGATGCTGGCTTTTCAACTTTGCGCCTAGAACAGTCCGCATGGTTCTTTTCCTCTTTGGTCCGGAGGACACGCCGTCCACAGTTTCCAAAAACAATTTGAAATGTGGACTCGTCAGACCACAGAACACTTTTCCACTTTGTATCAGTCCATCTTAGATGAGCTCAGGCCCAGCGAAGCCGACGGCGTTTCTGGGTGTTGTTGATAAACGGTTTTCGCCTTGCATAGGAGAGTTTTAACTTGCACTTACAGATGTAGCGACCAACTGTAGCTACTGACAGTGGGTTTCTGAAGTGTTCCTGAGCCCATGTGGTGATATCCTTTACACACTGATGTCGCTTGTTGATGCAGTACAGCCTGAGGGATCGAAGGTCACAGGCTTAGCTGCTTACGTGCAGTGATTTCTCCAGATTCTCTGAACCCTTTGATGATATTATGGACCATAGATGGTGAAATCCCTAAATTCCTTGCAATAGCTGGTTGAGAAAGGTTTTTCTTTACTGTTCAACAATTTGCTCACGCATTTGTTGACAAAGATGTGACCCTCGCCCCATCCTTGTTTGTGAATGACTGAGCATTTCATGGAATCTACTTTTATACGCAATCATGGCACCCACCTGTTCCCAATTTGCCTGTTCACCTGTGGGATGTTCCAAATAAGTGTTTGATGAGCATTCCTTAACTTTATCAGTATTTGTTGCCACCTTTCCCAACTTCTTTGTCACGTGTTGCTGGCATCAAATTGTAAAGTTAATGATTATTTGCACAAAAAAAAATGTTTATCAGTTTGAACATCAAATATGTTGTCTTTGTAGCATATTCAACAGAATATGGGTTGAAAATGATTTGCAAATCATTGTATTCCGTTTACATTTACATCTAACACAATTTCCCAACTCATATGGAAACGGGGTTTGTATATCCTCTTGAAAATGAGGGTCGAGAACGCGAAATGGACATTCACAGTGACTTTTATCTCCACGACAATACATCGGCAAAACACTTTAGCTATGGAGCTAACGTGATAGCATTGTGCTTAACTGCAGATAGAAACAGAAAAATAAGCCCCTGACTGGAAGGAGACACCGAACTAAACCCTGGACCTGTAACCACACGGTTAATGCTGTCCCGCCTGGCAAAGCCTAGCTATGCTGTTGCTAACGACGCCATTGAAGCTAACTAAGCTACGGGACCTCGACAGAGCTATGCTAAAAACATTAGCTCTCCACCTACGCCAGCCCTCATCTGCTCATCACACCTCGTGCTCACCTGCATTCCAGCGATCGACGGCGCGACGGAGGACTTCATCATCGGTGCGGTCGGTGGCTAGCGTCGGATAGCGCGTCTGCTATCCAACTCAAAGTCCTCCTGGTTGTGTTGCTGTAGCCAGCTGTATATACACCGATCCCCCTACAGCTTTCTTCTTTGCAGTCTCCATTGTTCATTAAACAAATTGCAAAAGATTCACCAACACAGATGTCCAGAATACTGTGGAATTTTACGATGAAAACAGACGCTGTTTGTATTGGGACACAATAGTGTCCCAATACTTCCGCACAATCCGTGACGTCACGCGCAAACGTCATCATACCGAGACGTTTTCAGCCGGATATTTCCCGGGAAATTTAAAATTGCACTTGTTGCGTCGACCAGCATTCCTCCAATGGGGAATTCAAATTGCTAGTCTCTGCCAGATTCTTTTTATGGCACATAAGCTGATGTTTATATTTAATCAACAGGCAGCATTTGGTATTTTGTGGTTTATTCTCCAAGCTTAGAGGACAAACTGAGACCAATCCAGCACACCAGCGTTCCCCAGCCCGGTCCAGATCGGTCTCCCCTCAAACCCCCGGAAGTCCCGTGATCTTCCCTCTGTCCCCCGCCTGCTGTTTCCCCAGTCTAGCTGTGCTCCTTATCTTAGGAATGTAATGGCAGTCTCAACAAAGAGAATAAACAGCGCTCTGACTCTAACCAAGGACACTCGAATCCAAGCACTTTGTACCACACGAGACATTAGCTGATGTAAATATGACTATAGGAGTTTTTAGAAAGAAGTAACACTTAAATATGGATATGATTCTGATCTGCTTCCAACACGCGCAAACGTCATCATACAGAGACGTTTTCAGCCGGATATTTCCCAGGAAATTTAAAATTGCACTTTATAAGTTAACCCGTATTGGCATGTGTTGCAATGTTAAGATTTCATCATTGATATATAAACTATCAGACTGCGTGGTCGGTAGTAGTGGGTTTCAGTAGGCCTTTAAAAAGATGATCTTTGACTAGCTTTTTTGCAGAAGTTCCTGAAAAACAGCAGAGCTCTCATGTCACTGACAGAAAAGTTGGCCAAAATCAAATTGGCCTAAAATTGGCCAAACACTGGACTTTCTGAAAACGTGGCCCCTAAAACAATTTAGTTTAATTTCCCTGATTTAGGAGGCTTTATCGGCAGAGTAGTTTAATCTCATTACTCGCTTTGTTAGCCACCTTCTACTAACAGTTTTTGTCTCACATAGGGATTGTGGATGATGGGCAAAATGTTTTAAAAAGTGCAGTTTTCCTTTTAAGAACTGCACAATCACAGGAAATGCTCGGCTTGTGCAGCCTCAGGTTTATGATCCATAGTGCGTAAATTATATATTGGCACGTATAGAAATTACATTTTCAATCCAGTTCAATGGACAATTAGTAATAGTCATTGATATCATTATTCACATAAAGCCTCTACTGACTGCACATCATAGTGTACCTTGTTAGCATATCTTTTAATCCCCTAGTGCAGTCGTAAGCAGTGCTTAGTTTTGATTGGTTGTTGGTTACAATTACATCAGTGAGGATGCTGCCACATAGATGATGAAAGACACAAGAAGACACTAAACCATCATAGTTTCATGAAGTTGGCTGACATCATTGACATGTAAGTATTCATACTAGTAGGTTCATTGATACAATGTGTAGTGGGTGGATATGTTAACAAGAGTGCCGTTTTTTTCCAGGTGCTGCAGTCATGAACGTGTCGTCTGAAGTAAACCAGGTGCCGACGCTCCAGGAACACATGAAAGTGCTGGTGTCCATACTGCCATGTCTTCTTTTCATCTACATCAACGGGGTCATGTTGTTGACCCTGCTGAGAAAGCCTCACCTGCTGGAGTCTTCTCGCTACATCCTCTTCGGCCACTTGCTCCTCACCGAGTCCCTCCAGCTGCTGCTGGCCATGCTGCTGTATATCTTTGCCATCACCACCGCCACCATGATCAATCACCTCTGCATGCTGGTGGTGCAACTGGCAGCCGTCACAATGAAAATGTCCCCGCTTAACCTGGCCGTGATGTCACTGGAGCGCTACGTGGCCATTTGTTTACCGCTCAGGCACGCCAACATTGTCACCATCAGGACAACGCGCATCGCCATCGTTGTCATGTGGTCCATGGCCTCCTTGGACTCCTTTATCCAGCTGTTGCTCTTTGTCAGGCTGGAGAACAGCAGCTTCATCGTGTCCCCACACTGCGGGAGACAAAATGTGTGGCGACTAAAGATTTACGCCACCATAGACGCCATCTTTATCATAATTTATTTTGTGATAGTGAGTGTCGTTATCTTCTATACGTACATTGCTATCATTTTTACTGTCAGGTCAGCTTCCACAAATGTTCGGAACGCCAGCAAGGCTCGGAATACGGTGATGCTTCATATGTTTCAGCTGTGTTTGTGTCTCACCTCCACGCTCTTCAACATGATAAAATCTGGCGGCCCGTTAAACTTAAAGCCTGGTCTTTATTTCCAGTACGCTTTCTTTTTAGGTCTCATTGTTTTCCCCAAATGTCTAAGCCCACTCATATATGGCCTGAGAGATAACACATTCAGACACGCCTTCAGGGACTATTTCACCTTTGGCTGCAAAAGGAGTGTTTCGTCTTTATCTTGATTTGAAACAATCTATTATTTGTTTGCATAGAAGAGTATGCTGATTCACACATTTCTCCTAAAAGTACGAGAAAAAAACAGAATCTTGCTGATTTTTTTAAATTGTATCGAAAACTGGCCCCATGTTTTGGAATAAACAGCCGATTTTGTATAAAGCTGTCATTATTATTAATTGATGTTTTTTATCTGACTATCATTTCCACCCCACTACATTTTTACACCATCCATCCATCCATTTTCTACCACTTGTCCCTTTTTGGGGTCGCGGGGGGTGCTGGAGCCTATCTCAGCTGCATTTGGGCAGAAGGCGGGGTACACCCTGGACAAGTCGCCACCTCATCGCAGATAGACAGACAACATTCACACTCACATTCACACCAGTTTATTTAAATTATTTGTGTATTTTAGACAATGAGCAAAGATTCTTTAAAAATGCTGTTGCCAGCCCAAGGAACACACAATCTTGTGTAATAGAAAGTTATGTTTATTATGCAATATAATATTAGCCAAAAAAAAACACTTAAGGTAAATGGGTAGATTTTCGCTGGAAATAACTCAAGAAATTGGTAAAATATTAAGTTATTGTATTTTAGATGTTAATACATAATCAAATGTATATTTAAATTCATTAAACTTTTTTTAAATTATATATTTAGTAGGGTTTTTTTTATATTTGGAAAACAATTCATATCCCTGGCAATTCTGGCATAACTCAATATTGTTGCAATATTCTCAAGGATCGTGGCACCTTCTATGATCCATCCATCCATCCATTTTCTACCGCTTGACCCTTTCGGAGTTGCAGGGGTGCTGGAGCATATCCCAACTGCACTCGGGCGGAAGGCGGGGTACACCCTGGACAAGTCGCCCCCTCATCGCAGAGCCAACACAGATAGACAACATTCACACTCACATTCACACACTACGGCCATTTTAGTTTTGCCAATCAACCTAATCCCAGGTGCATGTCTTTGGAGGTGGGAGAAAGCCGGAGTACCCAGAGAGAACCCACGCAGGCACGGGGACAAGATGCAAACTCCACAAAGAAAAGACCCTGAGCCCAGGGATCAAACCCAGGACCTTCCTATTGTGAGGCAAACGCACTATATGATATGGTATACAATATGTTTGTATTGAAGGAGTCTAAATATTAATTTGATTTATATAATGTTTTAAAAGAAACATAACGTATTTGGGCTCTGTACCGAGGATGTCGTTGTGGCTTGTACAGCCCTTTGAGACACTTGTGATTTAGGGCTATATAAATAAACATTGATTGATTGATTGAAATATGAACAAATACACAACATATTTCTAAATAGATTAAAAAAGGAAAAATACATTGTTTTAAGTGTAAACATAGAAATGTTTGTCAAAAGAAACAATTTTTTTAGGTTTTCAATTGAATACCTTATTATTGTATCATTACCAGCTAGAGGGAAATACCTCATTCCGCCTACATTAAAAAAAAAACACATTATCTGAAAATTTGGCAATAATTATTTTATGCTCAGCTGTAGGATAACTGGTCGTCTCTCTGTAGGTCTGACTATGTTCTGTAATTCACTAATATGTGTGTTTAATAAATTAAACCACCACAATATTTTGCCAATTCAGAAACCCTGTAGTAAATAGTTTTGACTCTGCTTTTATGATGCATGGTTAGGTTATGGTTTTGGTTTTATTTAGAACACAGTTACAATATCGTACATTACATATTTTCAGTTTCTCATTACATGTCTGAAGAAGCAGATCTTATTTAATCCTACTCCTTTTCAAATTCATAGCAGTTGCTGGCACGTTTGATTATTCACTTCCTGTGCTCAATTTGTAGCACAAACAAATAAAGTTTCATGAATACATAGTTGTTTATAAGTTGTGATTCACGTAATTAGAAGAGTAAACTTAGCTAATTTTTCAATAAGGTTCAAGATGTTTTTCAAGATTCTTCCTCCTCGTACACTTTGAGTTTGAAGTTTCTTACACTGCATCATAGTTTGTGTTGTATGATGTAAATATTGACAGTTAGAGCCAATATGTATCACTACCCATGGAGACATGTCTAATATTTAAATGGTATTACAGTAGCTGTGATTTTGTTTTGTGTTGTATTTAGTATGAATACATAACAGTTCTATACTTATCAAATGTTTAAGTGATATTAGGAATGCAGTGACACTCACACAAACTAAACGTGTACAAATTCATACATTATCCAGCAGATGGCCTCATTAGTATGTACAGTTGTGTTCAGAAGTCATGCTCATTAAAATTAAAGGCCTACTGAAATGATTTTTTTTTATTTAAACGGGAATAGCAGATCCATTCTATGTGTCATACTTGATTATTTCGCGATATTGCCATATTTTTGCTGAAAGGATTTAGTAGAGAAAATCGACGATAAAGTTCGCAACTTTGGCTCGCTGATAAAAAAAAGCCTTGCCTGTACCGGAAGTAGCGTGACGTCACAAGCGGTAGTGCTGCTCACAATTCCCCATTGTTTACAATGGAGCGAGAGAGATTCGGACCGAGAAAGTGACGATTACCCCATTAATTTGAGCGAGGATGAAAGATTCGTAGATGAGGAACGTTACAGTGAAGGACTTGAGAGGCAGTGATGGACGTATCTTTTTTCGCTCTGACCGTAACTTAGGTACAAGCTGGCTCATTGGATTCCACACTCTCTCCTTTTTCTATTGTGTATCACAGATTTGTATTTTAAACCATCTCAGATACTATATCCTCTTGAAAATGAGAGTCGAGAACGCGAAATGGACATTCACAGTGACTGAACATGTAAATACCCGATTAATAATTCAGCTTTGCGAAGCTAAAAAAATAGAAGCTAACCTAGCTACGTAGCCAACGTTATAGCAGCAAATTTTTAAAAAACCTGACTGGATGGATAGACAGAAGATCAATAATACTATTAAACCATGAACATGTAAATACACGATTAATAATATTCAGCTTGGCGAAGCTAAAAAAACAGAAGCTAACCTAGCAACGTAGCCAACGCGATAGCGCCAGTCTCAAATGCAGATAGAAACTAAATTTAAAAAAACCCTGACTGGATGGATAGACAGAAGATCTATAATACTATCAAACCATGAACATGTAAATACACGATTAATAATATTCCGCTTGGCGAAGCTAAAAAAACAGAAGCTAACCTAGCAACGTAGCCAACGCGATAGCGCCAGTCTCAAATGCAGATAGAAACTAAATTTAAAAAAAACCTGACTGGATGGATAGACAGAAGATCAATAATACTATTAAACCATGAACATGTAAATACACGATTAATAATATTCCGCTTGGTGAAGCTAAAAAAACAGAAGCTAACCTAGCTGCGTAGCTAACTTAGATGCGGCGGCGGGCGTTGTACGCTTTTGACGACACCCCGGCCGCCATCAGAGTCGGCAAGAAACATATATTTCCCCAAAGTTACGTACGTCACATGCACATATCGACACGCACGTACGGGCAATCGATCAAATGTTTGGAAGCCAAAGTTAGACTCACCGTAGTGCGTCTGTTATCCTGCTCAAAACACAACACAACCTCCTGGTGTTGGTGTTGCTGTAGTCCGCCGCTCCACCGGCTCCAACTTTCTTATTTGCAGTCTCCATTGTCCATTAAACAAATTGCTCAATCGCTTTATTAACAAGCGGTAACTGGTTGTAGTTCAAAAAGTAACGCACACACATACACGAGCTGCTGTTAGCCAAAAGTCACGATCACACACACTCAAGTTCTCCGCCAACTCACTCGCGCATGCGCGTTCCCCCAACCCTTAAAGACACAGTACACTAATGCAAATATCACAGATATTACAGTATTGTACTTAGCCGCTAAGACACCGATCGATCCCACCTACAACGTTCTTCTTTGCCGTCTCCATTGTTCATTAAACAAATTGCAAAAGATTCACCAACACAGATGTCCAGAATACTGTGGAATTTTGTCAAAGAAAACAAGAGGCTTTTCTATCGGGTCCGATGGGGTCCAACCACTTCCGTTGCTTTTGTGACGTCACGCGCATAAATCATATCCAAAGGACTTTTTCAACCGGAAGTGTGGCAGGAATTTTAAAATTGCACTTTATAAGTTAACCCGGCCGTATTGGCATGTGTTGCAATGTTAAGATTTCATCATTGATATATAAACTATCAGACTGCGTGGTTGGTAGTAGTGGCTTTCAGTAGGCCTTTAAGGGCATACTGAATATATTAACTTATGATTTATTTCAAATGTTGGAATAATTATGGGATGAATAGATATAACTGTGTGCATAAGTTAGCTTGATTCCATCAACTTTTCGTAAAGTTTCTCTTAGGCAGCATGTCATAATTAGTTTGACAGAACTTGCTGGATAGAGCGTGTTGTGTATGGGCAGTTGCACATGTCAGTCAAGACTAACAGGGTTTTTTTTGTTGGTCAGCACCTTTTCAATCAGTGGCAGTTGTAGCGTTAATGGCGCCCGGTGTGAGACCCACTTTCTGCCATCCTCATCACTGATGTAGTGTCCTTGGGCAATACACTTCACATCCATTCTCTCATTGCCACTAACACTGGTGTATGAATGTGTGTGGCAGTACTCCCTTGTCAAAGACATTCTTAATCTCAATGAAACTTTTCTGGGTAAATATAATGTTTAAAAAAAATTATTTTTATTTTCAAGAAAATAATATTGTGGCACCTCAACATAAGAGTGCCCCAAATTAAGAGTGTTCTGAGATAAGAGCTGTCTGCCGGCCAATTGTCACTCTCAAATATGTGTTACAAGCATCCCCACCATGAGTTGGTGTAGCAAATGTCACAGTGAAACCCATAAGATCGGACCAAACATCTGGTCTAACTCACTAGCATTAGCTTATAGCTAGAGATGGACATTACTTTGTTTTTCATGGAAGGAAGGGAGTGTGAAGAATAGTGATGAGAAAAAGTGGATGATATTTATTGAATTAAAGAAAGAAATCATTAGAAACATGACGAAGCGTGTTGCCAAATTGGCGAAGCAATTTGAGTTTATCAGTCAGTACAGGTCCATGCAATAAATTAGTCCGGTTTTTCAAATAGTTTGGCTCTAAATTAGCATCCTACAAACCATGGAAACACCTTAATCAGATTGTCTTCGGTTTTTGAAAAGTCGGACTAACACACTTGGATTATGCAATTAAAAAACAGATCTCTCGAGTGGGTGTGTGCAGCCAGAAGGCACCCTTCGTATCGCGCAAGTGCCAGTCTCAGCGTTCTGGATATAACCCGGAAGCAGAAACTATTTAATAAAAACACAGCAAGAGTTGTAATGAAAATACTGTTTATTTTGTTTCATAAATTAAAAGAACATAACATTTTGAAGTGCATTGATGGTAGAAACAAAATAAACCGATTTATTTAAAAAGGTAGCTAAGAAAATGTAGAATGCCGTCTTGATTAGGACTCCCAAACGAAATACAAATGAGATGGAATACAAGCAGGTATATCAAAGTACCAGTAGAGTGGAAAAACATATTGACTTTATATGCTTATTTGTGTTTCATTGTATCCATTAAACCATATCCAATTGTATTTACAATACGCAAAGTATGTGAAAACACAGTTTAATCATCACAAATTCAGTTAGTAATTTTGAATATTGCGCTGTGAATACCTTCGGGCTAATTTTGGAGATTGACATCACGGTACTAACGCTTCTGCACTATGACAGTATCGGTCATACTGGAAATACGCAAAAAATGGTAAGAGATGTGCTGTTTATCATTCACAATCCTTATGTAAGTCAATAACACATATGCTTGGCTTTTTTATGCATTTGAAATCGTAAATAAATAGCCAACAATTGATTTAACAGATCAAGGGTCCTCTGTTGTGCTCATTATACTCTCTAAAAACATCCAAAAACTGCCAACAATACTCCATTTACATGTCGTGACCTGAAAATTAACCACATATGAGTGATATTGTTATTACAAGCGACAATGCAGACAGACTATTTTAGTGGCACATCGATAGCAGTGCACTAATGCTAGTTTACGCTGCTATTGCTGACACACTGAGCCGACGACTGCTTCTGTTTCGTCTCAAATTTGCTAAAAGTAAATCCCAGATTATAATTCATGCAGCTCTCACTTGGTAGTAGAGTAGTAGACAATCGTGGCCATGGTTTGATAGGCTTTCACATCCCCCAAGATGGCGAAATAGACCCCACTAGACGCTTTCTGCAGGAACTTTTTTAACCCTTCGTGAGGATTGCAATTGAATCTTCATCTGAACTGAATTATGTTAGCGTCCCGTCGGTCAGCATCCCAGCGAGAGTGGAAATATTACAGAAAGTGTTTGTTTTAGTCTGGTTTGTTATTATTAGTTTGTATGCTTACCACCTAGCAATGCTGCGGATGCCAGTGTCACAATTAAACTGCATCCATCACTCAGCTTCTAAAACGTATTACTCATTCTCTTTGTGTTTGGGTTCAAAAATATAAGGTCCTGGATCATAATTTTTCCAAAAGTAATAGTTGTTGGCTCTCACAAAGTCTGCTTGATTACATTGTTGTTGATAGGGAAGTGATCTTTGATTCCTAGTTATCTCTCATTATCTCTCAAAATGGTTCGGGAATCTCTGTGAGATTGATACTATTTTGATCATATCTATTTATTCGCAAACTTTGGAAGTTTGGAAGAAAAAAAAAAAGAAAAAATCTAACATGCACTTTTTAATGAATTCACCTTCTTTGAATGGCTTTCCTGCCCTTGCAACCATCTCACTCACCATGTAGCTAGCTTTGACTGCTGCATCGCTCTTTTTGCTTGCTTTCTTGAAGAAATCTTGTTGCCTCAGTCGACTGGTTTTAAAATGTCATCTCCCTGGTATTTTGCATACTCCTCAGCATGTGTAGTTGTATAATGACGTTTCAAATTGTATTCCTTGTGCACCGCAACTTTCTCTGTGCAAATAAGACATGTCGGGGTGCCCCTGTGTTCAACGAAGAAATATTGCATCTCCCACTTTTCCTGGAATTGTCTTTGCTCATCACTAACCTTTCTATTCACTGCAGGCTTTGAAAAAGACATGTTTGGGGTTGTGGAATATATTTGTATTTAGCCGACGCACGGAGAATAATGTTATTTCTGCAATGTGTGTCGTTCCGCTTTTCCTCCCTACAGCAACACGGCGGTCGGCGGAAAGTACCAGGAGCGCGAGCGAAAAAAGTGACAGCTCCCGGAGTGTTATCTGGCGTCATATAAAAATATATGTAGTGTTCATCGTGTGAGACAATGCAAATTAAACAATAAAAAAAAATAACAGTTTGAATTGGTCCAGGTTATCAGGGACTTTATTACTGACAGACAGGTGTCGCGGTGTGACTGCAGCCATGCACGTAGGAAAACCCTCGTCTCCATGGCAACGTTTCTGTCGCTTTCACTCATTTGCCGCTTTTCCACTAACGCAGGGGTATTTTGGACCCAAATAACAAAAATCGTCTCTGTCTGGAGCTAACGGGAGGGCGGGTGGGGGTTCGCCATGGAGTTTACAGTTCCGGTAGCACAATTAGCCCCGAACGGGCTAACATCACGACTAACGTGTTACACGTCCGATTCGCCCATCGACTCTCTGTCAGAGTATCAGCGCTGGGTCCAGTGCACCACAGTTTTGTATTGTCGCTCGGTCCTTCGGCGGACTGCTTCGAAAGCTACCGGACCACTCGTCTTCCCTGCCTGCGGCGCCGGGGGCGGGAGCGAGCAGGCGGGCGAGCGAGGGAGGCAGGGAGGGAGGGAGGAAGAGCGCGTGCGGGTCTAGTGGAAAAGCGGCAAAATGTTTCGCTGTTTGCATCACGCAAGTGACGTCAATGCATACTTGCCAACCTTGAGACCTCCGAATTCGGGAGATGAGGGGGGGGGGGGGGTGTTGAAGTGTGTGTGTGTGTGTGTGTGGAGGGGGGGGGGTTGGGGGTGGCGGGGGTGTATATTGTAGCCTGGAAGAGTTAGGGCTACAAAGGATTCTGGGTATTTGTTCTGTTGTGTTTATGTTGTGTTACGGTGTGGATGTTCTCCCGAAATGTGTTTGTCATTCTTGTTTGGTGTGGGTTCACAGTGTGGCGCATATTTGTAACAGTGTTAAAGTTGTTTATACGACCACCCTCAGTGTGACCTGTATGGCTGTTGATCAAGTATGCCATGCAGTCACTTGTGTGTGCCTGTAGAATCCGCATACGACATGTGACTGGGCCGGCACGCTGTTTGTATGGAGAACAAGATGGCGCGATGACAGGTTGTAGAGGACGTGCCATCACGGCACGCGCCATACCACACCGTGATTGGTAGATTCCTTCAGCTCCGCACACAACGCTGTCAAGCGCCATTCATTTAAAACTCGCAGGCCGCACTAATATTAAACTTTCATATTAAGGTGGGGGCCGCAAAATAACATCTCGCGGGGCGCAATTGGCCCGCGGGCCGCGTGTCTGAGTCCCCTGATGAAGAGGCAACTTGTTTTTCCACTATAGTGGTATTTTAAGGGCAAATAATAAGGTGTACACAAACCTCTTAACGCTGCATTTGTGCCCTCCAAACTGATTAACAACAACTCTGTATTCTGCTTAACTGGCGAGATAGTCCGGAACAATAGCCACCTTCATCTGGAACAGTATCGGGGCACGAACAGTATATTTTCCTTTGGATTTAAAACTCCTTCCACCAATTGACAGAGCTTTATGAATAAACTCGAAGACATTCTAAAGTTTTGTTTTCATGGTTCGCTCTTTGTCTTTCTTTGCTTCGGACACACATCCGCTCCGATACATTCTTGGTAGTAATGTCATGGTTGTAGTGCAATTTGGGATAATTTTTTGATGCTGTCTGCTATTTAACATCAGCATAGCCATTGGCGACATAATATTTTTAATATGTGACAATACTACAGCCGACATCGGGTACAACAGAACTAGGCTATTGACTTGCAAGGAGTCGCAGATGCCTGGTGTGACGTCATTGGTCAACCGGAAAAGCAATACATTCTTGCACGCTAAAAGGAAATAAGCGCCCCCCGGTGTATGGGAGGCACACGGCGTATGACCAAGAGTGCATTAGAATAGGGTTCCCCAACCTTTTTTCCACCACGGACCGGTTTAGTGTACGCATTATTTTCCCGGACCGGCTTTGTACGTGTGGCAGATAAAAACAGCAAAAAAATTAGCATGACAAATTAGTCTTTGGCTACAATCTGGCACATTAACATTAACATATCCATTAATGTACATTGCCCCATGTACTATAACAAAGGAGATGTAATATACATCTATTAACAAGCTTATTGGTGTGTTTAGTAGGACAGGTGAAAGTTAAGTTGGAGAAAATGTGGCAGTTAATAAATTAATTATTTTTTCTGTGCGGCCCGGTAGCAAATGCGTCACGGACCGGTGGTTGGAGACCACTGCATTAGAGTGCATGGACACTGGGACTTCACATGTAGGTGTGAAAATACAAAAAACTGAACTATTTGAGAAATCAGACTAATTTAGTGCATGGAACCATAGTGACTGCTGGTGTGCACCATACTGAAGCAGCATGAGTCTAACGCCAACCAAGAATGTTAAAATAATATCTCAACGATGGACATCTATTCATGAAAACATTGAAAAGCTGCTGATGGTGTGTTTGACAAAGCACAGCAGATACCGTAGAAGTCTACTCTCCAGGGTAAACGCTGTACATTATTATTACATATACTTCATAAAACTACTATATTTGTGTGTACTACATTCTATTGTAGTGTTTTTATACTTTTTTTTTTAATCTAAAAGTTTGTTTTTCTTTTTAGAAGGCATGTTACATGTTAAAATTGAGCTGTTTGGGAGGCAAACTCCAATTAAATGGGTTTCAATTAATTTCAATTCAACATTAATTTAATATACAAGTGTTTCGAGTTAAGAGCTTCGTCACAGTACCAATTAAGCTCGTAAATTGAGGTATTGCTTTATACATTGAATAAGGAGTAACCCAAATGTGAGAGAAACATAATTATATTTCACATTTAAGTCTAATTTTAGAAAAGTGGAGACTGAAAATAAATTATATTTTTTTCTATGTTCAATTAAGGATACCTAAATAAATATTTTGAAATGTGTTTATTAAGTATGTGTTTACACTTTGCTTAGGTAAATAAATATTTTGTTAAATTAATTGTGTACAGTATTTACATATCTTTCCTGGGGACACAAATTGCACCGATTCGGTGGAGTGTCCCATGTACATTTGTGATCAAAACATCCATATTTGAGCATTTATGTTTAATGTTCACCAGATGTACATTCAAACTTCTGTGCTTTTAAAACAAGATGTATTTTGTATAATAACTGCACATATTCCGAGATTGTTTGCACTAAACAGCTCCAATTTTGAATCCCCCAGAGTACGTTGTAAGCGGAGCTGAGTTTTGATTGGTTGTTGGTTTAAATGACATGGAGTATGATGCTGCCCCACAGATGATTTAAAGACACGAGAAGACATGAAGTTGGACAACATTGCTGACATGTAAGTATTGTTGCCTTGTGGAATCATGCTTAGATTGCTCAATAAGAATAATGTGTTTTTTTTGTCTTACAGATGCATGTCATGAACTCGTCATCCGGTGTAAACCAGGTGACGTTCCAAATGTCACCTGCTAGAGTGCTGCTGTCCATACTGCCATGTCTCTTCTTCATCTACATCAACGGGGTCATGCTGGTGACCCTGCTGAGAAAGCCTCACCTGCTGGAGTCTTCTCGCTACATCCTCTTCGGCCACTTGCTCCTCACCGACACCCTCCAGCTGCTGCTCACCATGCTGCTGTACATCTTTGCCATCACCATAGTCACCATGGTCAATCACCTCTGCATGCTGGTGGTGCAACTGGCGGCCATCGCTTTGAAAACGTCCCCGCTAAACCTGGCCGTGATGTCGCTGGAGCGCTACGTGGCCATTTGTTTACCGCTCAGGCACGCCAACATTGTCACCATCAGGACAACGCGCATCGCCATCGTTGTCATGTGGTCCATGGCCTCCTTGGACTCCTTCGTCCAGCTGTTGCTCTTCGTCAGGCTGGAGAACAGCAGCTTCGTCATGTCCCAATACTGCAGTAGAAACGACGTGTGGCGACTGAAGATTTACACCACCATAGACACCATCTTTACCATACTTTATTTTCTGATAGTGGGCGTCATTATCTTCTATACGTACATCGCAATCATTTTTGCCGTCAGGTCAGCTTCCACAACTTTTCGGGAAGCCAGCAAGGCTCGGAATACGGTGATGCTTCATATGTTTCAGCTGTGTTTGTGTCTCACCTCCACACTCTTCAACATGATTTACACAGGCGGCCTGTTGAACTTAAAGCCCGACATGGAGCTTCATTTTCACTACGCTCTCTTCGTAGGCCTCATTATCTTCCCCAAATTTCTCAGCCCGCTCATATACGGCCTCAGAGATACTACATTCACACACGATTTCTGGTACCATTTCACCTTTGGCTGCAATGGCAACGTTCAGTCTTAATCTTGATTTTGAAACGTGTTAGTGTAATGGCGAAAGAAGTGGAGGGGGACGCGGGGATGTTGTACTTGAGCCCCAAGCACAGGGGTGGCTGGGCTTTTGTAAAGTTTGTACTATTTTTGTTCAGTCATTTAAATATGCATGTTGTAAAAAAAAAAAAAAAAAGATTTCATAATATGTAGTATAAAATAAATGTAGCCGTGGAAGTTAAATAATAAGGTTGTTTTAATCAAATTAAGAACGTCGGTGTAGGTATACCCCTGCCAAACATGAAAAATAGTTCGTTCCACCTGAAGAGCGGCAAACCAATTTCGGGAACACTTTGCTCAGAAACATGTTTAAGTTTCTTCAGTGTAATTTTCATACTACTTAGGGGCTTCGTATCATACAGACTTAGAGTATGCTGTTAAACTTTTATGTCTACAAGGACAACTTAATATCCACAAATCCAGATTAGTTTCACAAAAAACTAAATGTTGTTTTGTTTTATTGTGAAATAACAAAAAATGAAAAGAAAAACAAAAAGGCCACCAAAACTTTCCATATTCTGAAAACTATTTCAATACATTTTTTTTAAGTTATCTATATTATATTTCATAATTGTTTTGTTTTATTTTTTTAAGTGTTTCCTTTTTTTCCTCTTTCTTTTTATGGTAGTATTTATGTCTTGTTTGGAAATATCTAGTGAAGTTAATTTTCACAGTATTTACATATTTTGGACATTTTTTATAAAAGATTGTGTTTATTTTTATCAAATCAAACGGTATTTAGCACTGGTAATGTGGCAAACACAAAGGTGCTTGGCACACAAAAAGAAAGAAGAGAAGAAAACGCACACGCACACGCACACGCACACACACACACACACACACACACACACACACACACACACACACACACACACACACAGCACTATTAATGAAAAACAAAACATGGCATGGCACTGAGGATTGAGAACAAAACGCCGCCTTTAAGGTGTCCACACTGGAGAATAACTAGATTTAATGCCATCTAAAAAAAACTGTACAAAATATATGATACAAAATATGCAAAAATTCAATATAAATAATATATTAATAAGTTAATAAAATCATAACGTTTAGAGAATAATAGTATACTAACCGCAATCAATAAATAGAAAATTACACAATAAAAAACAAAAAGACTTTAACATATCCGTAAAAAGCCTGATTATGTTCATATTATTGCAGTTGTGAAAGATGGTGTTTGTTTTGTATGTGAAGCTGTGTATCATATTCTTGTTGAAATAAATAAAGTTCTGAAAGAAAAACAAGTCATTAAAAAATCATCCCAAAATAAAACTATCAAATTATCAAATCTCGCCTTTAAGCCTTTTTTTAAAAACTGCCATTTAACAAACTATAACTTTCTTAACAAGTATGGCCTCATTACCAAGAACAACAGGCATAAGAAAATACAATAATGGAAAAAAAAATGTACACATACCGTAACAAGAAACATCAAATAACGGGAGAAAAAATCTGATTACAAAAATGTAAAACTTGTGGTTTTCCATAGGAGTTTTAGATTGGTAATTGTATGGTATAGTTCCACAGTTTGTTGGGTTTTGTCCATGAATTTTATAGATGAGAAGAAGTGACAAAGTTATTTATGGAAGGTCATGAGCAGGGGTCCCCATACTACGGCCCGCGGGCCGGATCCGGGCCCCCAGCATCCAAAATCCTGCCCACAGGAAGTCCCAAGTTAAAAAAAAAGTTTTATTTTATTTTATTTTTTTATTATTATTATTGTTTTAATCTTTCCTTTCTAATCCATTTTCTACCGCTTGTTACTCTTGGTGTCTCCTAGCCGCTCAGGCAAATCATATTGTCTAAAAATGAATTTTCCCATCCATAACGTGACAATGTTAAATGTTGATGAACATCAATGTTAATTGATGTTAAATGACAAAACGGATTATAAAGACAATGTATACTGTAAATGTATATATATATATATATATATATATATATATATATATATATATATATATATATATATATATATATATATATATATAAGGCATCACGGTGGCAGAGGGGTTAGTGCGTCTGCCTCACAATACGAAGGTCTGAGTAGTCTTGGGTTCAATCCCGGGCTCGGGACCTTTCTGTGTGGAGTTTGCATGTCCTCCCCGTGACTGCGTGGGTTCCCTCCGGGTACTCCGGCTTCCTCCCACCTCCAAAGACATGCACCTGGGGATAGGTTGATTGGCAACACTAAATTGGCCCTAGTGTGTGAATGTGAGTGTGAATGTTGTCTGTCTCTCTGTGTTGGCCCTGCGATGAGGTGGCGACTTGTCCAGGGTGTACCCCGCCTTCCGCCCGATTGTAGCTGAGATAGGCTCCAGCGCCCCCGCGACCCCGAAGGGAATAAGCGGTAGAAAATGGATGGATGGATGGATGGATGGATATATATATATATATATATATATATATATACCTTTCTCATGACCAGGGGTCCCCAAACTTTTTGACTCGGGGGCCGCATTGGGTTAAAAAAAATTGGCCGGGGGCCAGGCTGTATATATATATATATTTTAACCCAATGCGGCCCCCGAGTCAAAAAGTTTGGGGACCCCTGGTCATGAGAAAGGTATATATATATATATATATATATATATATATATATATATATATATATATATATATATATATATATATATCCATCCATCCATCCATCCATCCATCCATCCATCCATTTTCTACCGCTTATTCCCTTCGGGGTCGCGGGGGCGCTGGAGCCTATCTCAGCTACAATCGGGCGGGAGGCGGTGTACACCCTGGACAAGTCGCCACCTCATCGCAGGGCCAACACAGAGAGACAGACAACATTCACACTCACATTCACACACTAGGGCCAATTTAGTGTTGCCAATCAACCTATCCCCAGGTGCATGTCTTTGGAGGTGGGAGGAAGCCGGTGTACCCGGAGGGAACCCACGCAGTCACGGGGAGGACATATATATATATAGCCTGGCCCCCGGCCAATTTTTTTTAACCCAATGCGGCCCCCGAGTCTAAAAGTTTGGGGACCCCTGGTCATGAGAAAGGATGGCTTTGTTTTAAGAAATCTACATTTGTGAATTAAAAGAAATGCCAGTGATGATTATTATGTTTATAACACTTTTGACCTTTATGCACAGCACCAGCAATTTTTAAACAAGGATGAAGTGATAGAAGAAAGACAAATATAGAAGAAAGACAAAATATGATAAATCTAGCATTGGAGAAAGTTATGTGCAATTTTCATTTTTGCATCTCCATGCACATAACTATGGTGCGATAAAAGACCCTTGATTAAAGTTTGAACCAGAGGCGTCAATAGGTTTTAAAGACAGGGCGAGACGCCAGGAGATGCACTGACAATAATATAATAAGTTAATGTACTGTACAGTATGTATTAGATTTTATAGAATATTGAATACATTACAATAAAACCAATATTGCTGATCATATGTATTAGATAATTGTTATATAATTTGTATTATTATTTTTTATAATTATAATTTAGTTTCACTTTTTGATTGCAACTACTGAAATAGATTAACTTTTCAAAAATGTTCTAATTTGTTGAGATGAAAATGAAGAACATTTAATATGTCTGTAGTGAGAACAAACTTTTAAAATGAAAAATAATTTTGGGCTCAATACTAGATTATTTGATCATTTGTCATATTGCACAGCGCACTTGTATTCAATAAGTTGTATTTAAATCACACAAAACCACAATTTGCTGACCTTATCTATTAAATTATTTTGTTACATAATTATTATTGATGTTAATAGCTATACATCATTAATTATATTTTCTTAAAATATTTTACTCCGTTTAGTGTTTTATACACTAAGATAGATTCACTTTTAAAATGAAAAAACTAAAAATAAACTTTTCAAAGATACTCTACGTTATTGAGATGGACTTATAAATGTAGAACATTGAATATGTATGTACTGTAAAGTCATTGTATACAAACTTGTGTATGATTTGTTAAAATATAAAATGTATGTGGGCTTAAAACTGTAGGTCATTTTCAGTAATGTTTTGATATATCTATAGGTCAGGCCTGTTGCAACCCGGTAAGTAAATTAAGCAATTACCTCGGGGCACCAGCTGAACGGGTGCTCCATGATAACGACTAGTCATGTATTCAAATTTAACAGCAACAACAACTTTGTTATATTATGATTTTATTTATTTATGTATTTATTTATTTTCTTATTTATGTTTTTAATTATTTATATATTTGTGTATGTGTATGTGTGTCTGTATGTATATGGTGAAATATGGGTGTTAATGTGTGTATGCATGCGGATGTGTATATGTAGATATACATATATAAAAAATTATATATATGTGTGTATTTATATATATATATATATATATATATATATATATATATATATATATATATATATATATATATATATATATATATATATATATATATATATATATATATATATATATATGTATGTATATGAGTGTAGATGTGAATGTGTGTGTATATATATATGTGTGTGTGTGAATGTATGTATGTATGTCTGTGAGTGTGTGTATGTGTGTGTGTGTGTGTTTGTGTGTGTGTGTGCGTGTGTGCATGCGTACATGCGTGCGTGTGTGTGTGTGTGTTTTGTTCACAAATCTTCCTAATTCAGTGTTAGTGAGCATTTCTTCTTTGCCAAGATAATCCATCCCACCTCACAGGTGTGGCATATCAAGATGCTGATTAAACAGCATGACTATTGCACAGGTGTGCCTTAGGCTGCCCACGATGAAAGACCACTCTGAAATGTGCAGTTGTATCACACGGCACAATGCCACAGATGTCGCAAGTTTTGAGGGAGCATGCAGTTGGCATGCTGACTGCAGGAATGTCCACCAGACCTGTTTCCCATGAATTGAATGTTCATTTCTCTACCATAAACCATCTCGAAAGGCGTTTCAGAGAATTTGACAGTACATCCAACCGGCCTCACAACCGCAGACCACGTGTAATCACATCAGCCCAGGAGATCCACATCCAGCAGGTGTACGTACCTCCAAGATCGTCTGAGCCCAGCCACCCAGACAGCTGCTGCAACAATTGGTTTGCATTACCAAAGAATTGCTGTACTAACTGTGAGAAACCGTCTCAGGTTTCTGCATGCTTGTCATCCTCATCGGGGTCTCGACCTGACTGCAGTTCGTCGTCGTAACTGACTTGAGTGGGAAAATGCTCACATTCGATGGCGTCTGGCACATTGAAGAGGTGTTCTCTACACGGATGAATCTTGGTTTTCGCTGTTCAGAGCAGATGGCAGACAGCGTGTGTGGCATCGTGTGGGACAGCGGTCAACGTTGTAAATCAAGTGTCCCATGGTGGGGGTGGTGTTATGTATGGGCAGGCATATGTTATGGACAACAAACGCAAGTGCCTTTTATTGATGGCATTTTGAATGCACAGAGATACTGTGACAAGATCCTGAGGCCCATTGTTGTGCCATTCACCCGAGACCTCACCTCATGTTGCGGCATGACAATGCACGCCCCCATGTTGCAAGGATCTGTATACATTTCCTGGAGAAGGTGAAAACATCCCACTTCTTGCATGGCCAGGACATGTCACCCATTGAACATGTTTGGGATGCTGTGGATCGCCGTGTACGATAGCGTGTTCCAGTTCCTGCCAAAATCCCACAACTTTGCGCAGCCATTGAAGAGGAGTGGATCAACATTCCACAGGCCACAATCTACCACCTGATCAACTCAATGGGAAGGAGATGTGTTGCACTGCGTTAGGCAAATGGTGGTCACAACATATACTGACCCCCCCACCCCCCTTTGTTGTGCAAAATGTTGGAAAAAGCTAAGATTTCATTTGAAGCAATTACAACTATATGAATTAAAATACAACTATTGTATGCTCCAGGATGCTTTTGCCCACTTCCTCTTCAAATTGATGTCTCAGACACCAGTAATGAGGAAATGTAATTCTCTAATCTGGTTGTACAAACCTAGATACTATACATACAAACATACAAACCCCGTTTCCATATGAGTTGGGAAATTGTGTTAGATGTAAATATAAACGGAATACAATGATTTGCAGATCATTTTCAACCCATATTCAGTTGAATATGCTACAAAGACAACATATTTGATGTTCAAACTGATAAACATTTTTTTTTTTTTGCAAATAATCATTAACTTTAGAATTTGATGCCAGCAATACGTGACAAAGAAGTTGGGAAAGGTGGCAATAAATACAGATAAAGTTGAGGAATGCTCATCAAACACTTATTTGGAACATCCCACAGGTGAACAGGCAAATTGGGAACAGGTGGGTGCCATGATTGGGTATAAAAGTAGATTCCATGAAATGCTCAGTCATTCACAAAAAAGGATGGGGCGAGGGTCACCACTTTGTCAACAAATGCGTGAGCAAATTGTTGAACAGTTTAAGAAAAACCTTTCTCAACCAGCTATTGCAAGGAATTTAGGGATTTCACCATCTACGGTCCATAATATCATCAAAGGGTTCAGAGAATCTGGAGAAATCACTGCACGTAAGCAGCTAAGCCCGTGACCTTCGATCCCTCAGGCTGTACTGCATCAACAAGCAACATCAGTGTGTAAAGGATATCACCACATGGGCTCAGGAACACTCCAGAAACCCACTGTCAGTAACTACAGTTGGTCGCTACATCTGTAAGTGCAAGTTAAAACTCTCCTATGCAAGGCGAAAACCGTTTATCAACAACACTCAGAAACGCAGTCTACATTTCAAAGTGTTTTTGGAAACTGTGGACGTTGTGTCCTCCGGACCAAAGAGGAAAAGAACCATCCGGATTGTTATAGACGCAAAGTTGAAAAGCCAGCATCTGTGATGGTATGGGGGTGTATTAGTGCCCAAGACATGGGTAACTTACACATCTGTGAAGGCGCCATTAATGCTGAAAGGTACATACAGGTTTTGGAGCAACATATGTTGCCATCCAAGCAACGTTACCATGGATGACCCTGCTTATTTCAGCAAGACAATGCCAAGCCACGTGTTACATCAACGTGGCTTCATAGTAAAAGAGTGCGGGTACTAGACTGGCCTGTGTAGTCCAGACCTGTCTCCCATTGAAAATGTGTGGCGCATTATGAAGCCTAAAATACCACAACAGAGACCCCTGGACTGTTAAACAACTTAAGCTGTACATCAAGCAAGAATGGGAAAGAATTCCACCTGAGAAGCTTAAAAAATGTGTCTCCTCAGTTCCCAAACGTTTACTGAGTGTTGTTAAAAGGAAAGGCCATGTAACACAGTGGTGAACATGCCCTTTCTCAACTACTTTGGCACGTGTTGCAGCAAAGAAATTCTAAGTTAATTATTATTTGCAAAAAAAAAATTAAGTTTATGAGTTTGAACATCAAAGTGCATTCAATTGAATATGGGTTGAAAAGGATTTGCAAATCATTGTATTCCGTTTATATTTACATCTAACACAATTTCCCAACTCATATGGAAACGGGGTTTGTATTTCATATGACATGTTCACACTTACTGTCCATACGGGTCACTTCTGGACATGTCGTATTTTCAAAATCTATGCCCTGTGCTAATATTTAAGTTAGCAAGTGTTCACTTGTTGCACTCTATGCATGAAAAATTTATCAATTGATTCCTTTTTTTCCAACAGTGTCATCAACTTCTCTTGTTTCTGAGGAGGACACGATAAAAGAAATCTTGTTTGAGTCTGCATCCACCTCATCAAAGTAGCTTATGTCCATATAACTTACCAGGCATGATGCAACACAAGCTTAAACATATTTTCAAATATAAACATTATCTTTACATTTTTATTTATTAAGTTATCTCATTAAGAAACCAACATTATTGTCTGTGTGTGCATTGTAAATATTTTGTATATTTTGAATGTTATTTGCATATTTTTGTATTATATTTTGTATACATATTCATGTTTATTCATGTTGGGTTAATTTTCTGTTATATTTATGTTAATTACACATTTGATACAAGGTGTACATATTGATATATGTATGTTATAAATGTAATAAAAAACACTTGTTATAACAAAAAATGTTTTGGACTGAAATTAGTGTGTGTGATGTGCTTCAATCGGTTAAAGATATTTAGATTTTTGGGGGGAATGTTGGCGGCCCCAGGTCCCCCATTTGCCTAGGGCCCCCAAATACCCTAAAATGGGCCTGCCTGCTATAGGTATACTGCAGAGTGCACTTGTGCTCATTAAATTGTATTTAAACTGCAATAAAACATTATTTCTGATTTCAAATAGTACATCTTTTGGTACAGTAAAATGTGTTTTTATATTCATCCATCCATTTTCTACAGCTTGCCCCTTTCGGGGTCGCGGGGGGTGCTGGAGCCTATCTCATCCATGTTATGTATAATGTGATATTAAGATGTACCCACAAAACACCTATGGGTATGGTATTTTGGTTTTTGTTGTTGTTGTTTTTTGTCATAAAGAAATACAATCATGTGCGCTTACGGAGTGTATCCCTGCAGACTGTATTGATCTATGTTGATATATAACGTATATATTGTGTTTTATATGTTGATTTAATAAAATAAAAAATACAACTTTTTTTTTATTTTTTTTAAAATTTTTTATTTCTTGTGCGGCCCGGTACCAATCGGGCCACGGACCGTACTGGCCCTGTGGTTGGGGACCACTGCTGTATATGGAGTATTATTGTTGATGGTGTTTGTGCATTGTGTGTAATGTTACAGTGGCCAAAATTATTAAACATCCATCCATCCATTCTCTACTGCTTGTCCCGTTCGGTGTCGCGGGGGTGCTGGAGCCTATATACTTGTTAAATAAAACCTCTGCACAGTTTTTAATGAATACTTAGGCCTACTACGCTACTGCATTTTAATGTTTGTCATTATGGTGCTATTTGGAGAGCCAAGTTTTTTTCTGAGGTGGTACTTGGTGAAAAAAGGTTTGAGAACCACTTACTGAAACCAAATCTGTAGAAGTTCATGCTTTATCCAGCAGATGTCATCCTTGTATATGTATATGTAGTGGTTCCTCCATAGTACATAGTACTCCATAGTCGATATACTGGAGCACCTGCATTCTCATTGAGTCCAGATAGACACAAATAGACTGTGTGTGCATGCAGGGAGATACCAATGTATGTGAGTAAACAGAGAAGGAGGCACTTACCCAAAGAATAAAAGAAGTGTCTGAACAGAGAGGTGGACTAATTTAACCGATCTTTACTCTGTCGCAAGCCTCAAACCCTGTGAGTACCCCCTTGGCCTCTGCCAAAGAGCACTTGAAGGGTTGAAAAACATTCCAGAGAGGGAAAAGTACCTGGTGACAGGGCGGCAAGACAAAGGTTGTTGTCATGATCACAAACTCCTTCACATCTTTCACCAAGAAAATGTCGAGTGACACCTTCATTTTTATCAAGTCAGTTTACATGCAACATGGCTACTTTTCTACTTAATTTAGCAGAAATACTGGAATCTCTCCCAACCTGTTCCAATTATATGAGTGCCCTGTTTGCACTGCTTGTGTTATTCAACTGTATAGTGACATGGAGCATCATGCAGCATCCAAACCACTAGTCTGCACTTGAGCGTTTCATTTGCTTCAGCCCTGGTTTGCAACTCGCCAGAAATGTCTGCAAGGCATTGAAAAGTGCTGCAAGTCCAATTACATAACAAGCTGGTGATGAAACAACAATAGCACTGTAACGTGTGACAGTAAAGGAATGCACTAATGCAACAATCTTGCTGATAATTCCGCTGCAGTTACTAATTGTATCCCCAGTGGTTCTCCATAGGCTGGTGCTCAAATTAAAGCGCTGACCTGGTTAGCTTTCTTGTCAGCAGGAGGGAGCTGCCTAGTACCCCAACCCCCTCTCCATCCACCCACATGCAGACATTAATGAGACTGCAAAATGAGCACCAACTTTTGCCATTTTTAACCTGAATTTGTCAAGGAAAACAGGAATGTGCGATACATTGGGGCTGTACGGCAACACGCTGATACACTAGAATGGATATGGGTTATTATTGACACCAATTATAACTGCCTATGTGCTTGTCTTTCATGTGCAACAAGTCCCTAATGGAAAGAAAAAGCTCCACTTTTAGTGGTGACGTCATCAACATTCATTTATCAAGAGGAAATTGGGATATAATCTACTTAAATGTAATTAAATCATGCACTTATTTGTTATTAACTTTACTATTACACATTATGTTTACCGGTTAAAATGCTAACCACATAAATTAAACGCATGAAGTGGACAGAATATATCAGTAATTGCTGAGATTTGGAGAAGGAGTATATTAGCTCAAAAAAGCTATGCTTCTTTCTACTCCTTTTCGGACATGTTCCTTTTTTCCAGTATAAACATGCAATGTACTTAATGTTACACTGTTAAAGGACCCATAGCGTCTGGATGACCAACATTTTACTATCAAGTTCTTTTTATGTATTTCTTGTACCTGAAAATGAATCTTGCAGTCATTTCCCATGGTAGCAATTAGTCATCAGTAGAAGAGGATGCAAAATTACCTTACCTTCTTCAGTCATGTGTTTTAGGATTTATTTTTTTAATTCAATGAACCATATCTGCTTCTTCTTCTGAGCAGTGTCCTTCACACTCACTTTTTTTATTATCATGGTTGGAAAACAAAGTTATGTCCATCTTTAGCTCTAAGCTAATGCTAGCGAGTAAGAAGGATATGTTGTGCTGATGTTACGGGGTTCACTTCGACATTAGCTTCACCAACTAATTGCAGTGATGCTTGTAACTCAATTTTTTGCCTGCAACTTAGCATAACAATAGTGGAGAGACAGCTCCTATTGTAGAACAGTAATTGGGCCACTTTTAAGTTGAGGTACCACAATATAGTTAGATACTTTATTGATCCTTTGCAGGAAAATACTTAACCAACAGTTACATTCACAGACACTATATAGTACAAAACATGAATTTAAAAAGATAAAACGTTTATAGTGAATTGAATAGCAATAAAATACAATACAAATAGACAAAATAGATTATAGGTGAACTTACTTTTAATCTCTCCAGGGCCCTGCAGAAGATCTGAATTTTCCAACTTCCTGTTGACCATGTGTCTTGTGCAGTGACCTGCAGTCACTGGAGGCAGGTGAGGCAGGGCCTCACGTGCCATCATGGAAAGAAAAAAAATGTAAAAAGAAAACATATTTAATTAGATTGTTATATGTATCCAGTGATTATACTATAAAGTTATTTTCCATTTAACTTCACCAGTTTTAGATTATTTGTATTCAAAATCGCTGAATTTTCACATTTGCCGTTGAAATACTGAGAAGAGACTTGTTGTGATCAGCAGCCAGTTGAGGCACGTCACTGCGTTGTGCCTCAACATGGATTGCGGATTCGGCTAACTGCTGGCCTGCTGTGCAGTGAGACCGTATTGCTATATGAACTATATTATACATTTCCATAGTTTAGTTAGCTGAGGTATATAATGTGCAGTGTATTTTGTCAACAACTGTATGTGTGTAAGTATTTCTTGTGCTGAGCAATCATAAAACTGCTGCAAAGACGCACTGGCTGAGGCTCGCAGTAATCCCGCCTCCTGGTGGTAGAGAATGCACCCCCACCGTAGAATACACCCGCTGACGGGAGTGTTACATCAACTAAAGCCCACACTTAAACTTTCCACGTGCAAGATTGAATCTATTTAAAAAAGTTATTTAGTAAGAAGCCAAAAAGTGCAAAAACAATAATGTTCATGTTGGAGGAGTTGTGAATGACTCCAGGGCCACAACATTAGGTACACCTGCAGACTGCAGCACGGATTTCATATTTCATTCATTCACAACTCCTCCAACACGAACATTATTGTTTTTGCACTTTTTGGCTTCTTATTAAATAACTTTTTTAAATAGATTCAATCTTGCACGTGGAAACTTTAAGTGTGGGCTTTAGTTGTGTAACCTATTTTTATGGGCTTTCCTCTTTGTGATGTTAAGTTCCTGTTATACGCTGTTATACAGTATATGCTTTGCGCTCTTATTTTGAAGGCGCTAAGAGCAGAAGTGATGACACGTTGGAGTGGAGCGGAGGCTTTTGAAAGAAGGTAAATAAAGTGGTCCTCGTGTAAACTGGAGCCTCTGTGTTTATTATTTTGTAGTTTCATACAGTATAGGCGACATTTATAAACCCTCGGTTACAGTTGATATAACACTCCCGTCAGGGGGTGCATTCTACGGCGGGGGTGCATTAATCCAGCACAACAGCGGCGCATGGACTTCATATATAAGTAAAAGTAAAACCATAATAACGTTTTTTTTATTAAATGTGCTTTTTTGTGTGCTACAGTTTGTATGTGTAAAGTTAAAGTTAAGTTAAAGTACCAATGATTGTCACACACACACTAGGTGTAATGAAATTTGTCCCCTGCATTGGACCCATCCCCTTGTTCACCCCCTGGGAGGTGAGGGGAGCAGTGGGCAGCAGCGGCGCCGCGCCCGGGCATAATTTTTGGTGATTTAACCCCCAATTCCAACCCTTGATGCTGAGTGCCAAGCAGGGAAGAATGCTGGTATGAGCTTTTAAACATAACCCGTTAACTGCTGCCAATCAAATGGTGAATAAGATACTCTTTAGGGTTCATATGTTTGTAAATCTGACTGTGATGAAGTCAGTGCCTCACCAGCCATGAACCTCACCGCACATCACTGGTCTTGTGAATTACTGTATTCTACATTTTTTGTGTTTGTGTACTGATTGAAAACACAGGAATATAACGTTTGTTTTTTGTCTTTTGTTTTTGTTTTTATAATAAAAATCAATTTAAAGTATAGTTAGGACAAGGAGTGTGTTTGTTTATTTGTTTAGTTTTTTTAAGTTATTTTCCAACATGTATATAGTAACATTACAAAATGATGATACATTATGAAAAGGAATAGGAAGAAGCAAAGCTTATTCAATCCTACTCCTCTTTGCATCATATCAATCACCAACACATATGTTCACACCCTGCTTTTTAGCATTTTGTAGATCAAATATACACAATATACATCAATGCATTCTAATTGCAACAGTTATTTTGGATAAATAGTTCTGTTAGTTATGATGAGGTGAATAACATAACATCTAGTAGAATTATTGTTCTACTTTGTAAACACTTTTAGCTTGAATAGCCTCTTAAAGGGGATCATATTAGTCCATTGTTTGACTTATTTTCTTAATTCATTTCATAATGTTAGCCCACATACTGATATGATAAAGGTCTTAAGTGTTGTATGTGCGTATTAATGTTTTAGGCTATATTTTCCTCTTAGGTTATATTTTTCCTTATTAATTGAGAAAAATGGTTGTATATTTGTAGGTAGCAGGCTATACTTTTGCTCTGTACATAATTTTCACAAATGCACCAAATTCTAGAACAGAACACAGAAAAAAATTCTGAAGGATTTCAGATATATTTCAGAGAAAAGTCTAATTTAGGGAATCTGGGTCAAGCGTCAAAACGCTTTGAGTACTTTTGAAGGTAGAAAAGTGCTATACAAGTATTTACCAACTACATTATTTTTCCAGTGTAGTTTAGAAAAAGTTTAAATTAACATTTTAAATTGTATTTATTAAATATGCAATCAGATCAAATATGTTTTACAGTTACTTGTATATTTCAATCAATGATACATTGTATTTCCTGGGGACACAAATGGCATACATTCTGTCGAATGGCCAATGTATATATTGTTTAAGTCTTAAAAAAATAGTTTGTTGATGAAAAAAAATGTATATGTTTGTGGGCCTAAAATATTTGCCCTGTGTGACTAACACCTTTATGGCAAAATCATAAAATCCATAATGTTGAAAAATGTCAAGTAAAAAGCATCGGTATTGGCAATTCTACCCCTATATTTACTTGGTATTGGAATGATCCCAACATTTGCAGTATCGTACAGCCTAATAATCAATTGATATTGGGTTTTTAACAGAGATGACGTAATGGGAATACTAATGGTTCGTCCCTCCATGTAGGGGGCGGGGGGTGTTGCTGTGGACCCCTCGCCTGAACACCATTGACGAGCTAGGCAGGTGAGCTCATGTTCCCCCCGCTGCATGTGTCACACATGGTACAGTCCTCTCGCACTTGAAGTTGTTGCTGAGGAGCCTCCACTGAGTGCTGAGTCTGTGTGTGTGTGCGTGTGTGTGTGTTTGTGTGTGTGCTGAGCCGAGCAGCAAACAGGCGCACAGCCGTCGCCTCCTGTTGAAAGTGATTGTCGCCTTTGACAAAATGACACAGTCCCCTTCACCAAGTTACCCCCGACACCATGGCAAGGTCGTGCTCTTCTTTCACCTTTTGTTTCATACCCCAGGTGAGTACCGGGATTTCCTTTGACAGTTGTAGCGTGTTTGACTAAAAAGTTTGTGGTGTTGTGTCACGCATCCTCTGCTAACAACTAACCACCGCTAGCTTCCCTGTGTAAAGATGCGCTGTTCGAGACAATCGAGAGAAACTTGGCTTCAAGTTAACTTTCTTTGAAATCTTCCCCAGCCAGCGCCGCCGCAACAATGGCGTTAAAACCCAGGGGTGACCATAGGAACACTCCACCGCTTTTAGATTATTTTCATATAATATAGTTTACTAACATCATATCAGTGGCGTTTCCCACCTAGGCCGACTTCATTGATTACCTCTCAAAATACCATCATTTATGTCACCACATGACCATTGCTGGAGAAACACTACTCAGGAACACATTTACGCACTACTGGGCATTGAACAAAACGGGTTATTTTCTGGCGCATGTAAAAATCAATAAACCCGCATCAGCGATTAAGACATCCTGACCTAATGAAAATGGCAAAAAAAACAACATATATAAGTGAAAAAATATAGATTTTGATTTTATCACATAGAGTGTGTGTTAAAAATAAATAAATTGACGCAATATGGCTGAAAACTGTATCGTGATATCCTTTTTTAAAAAAAATATTATTAGATATCGATAGTTATTGATATTTTGTATGACTTATGGCAGGAATTCTCAAACTGTGGTACTGGTACGCGTGCTCCATCTAGTGGTACGCCAAAGAATCGCTTTATTAAAGTACAGTCAAACCCAGTGGCGGGGCGTGCGTTTCCCACCTAGGCCTTCAGTGATGTCCTGTGTACAATGAGTACCTCCTAAAAATACCATCATGTATGTCACCACATGACCATTGCTGGAGAAATAACCATAAAGGAACACATTTACACACTGCTGTGCATTGAATCACCACATAACGGGTTATTTTCTGGCACATTTAAAAATCAATAAACCCGCATCAGCAATTAAAACATATCTTATGTGGTACTGTCCAAATTAAAATTGCAAAAAACATATTAAACCGGAAAAAAAATAAAATAATATATCTGAACTCACATTTCATCGCCGGGACAGCTAAGCTAGCTTCCGGTGTTGGCTGACATCGTCTCACAATATGTAGTTTCTCTTTAAATACCCTTTTTGAAAATGGCCTTGCAAACATATGTGTTGTATTGTCTAATCATAAAAGATGCAGACGAGGCGTGTTGGCTGAGTTCTTAAAGTTAACTCCACAGCGTGCTCATCAAAAACATCCTGTTGCATAGCGACATTCAACAACCTAAACGGAGCTACTACGTATGCTCTGCACTACTGTAGCATGCTGGGTAATGGAGTTCTTATGTTACCTAGCTCATAACATCACAATATATCTGGCTTAGGCCAGCTAGAAGGCCTTACAACTCGTGATCTGATTGGCTATCGCAACTGTCTGTCAAATGTTTGTATCTGTTCACTTACAGTGCATAGACGCCTGCATTGTTGATTCTGAAGGCTCTAGGCAGATTTGGTACAGCATGGCAACATAAGCTAGCTGAATTCTGATTGGATAAAAACTCTATAACCTAAAAACAACAGCGCTGGAAGGAGCATAATATGATATGAAGAGAATATGAATACTTTTAGATATTTAGGGAAAGTAAATACAAAATTAATTTTACCTTTTAATTATGATCATGATTTCTGGTTATGTTAGGCCAGCAGAGAAGGCCTAGCTGGCCCTGACGGCACACCACTGCATCATATACATATACCACTACCCCGCTTTTTTAATGGCAGCTATATTAGCGCCTGGACATTCTGTGTCAAAGTAGCATGTTGCTGTGGTATGTGTGGAACCTTCTGCTCTTTTAGTGACATATTCTAGCAGTGGGCCACATAGAACCTCCTCCAGGAACGGTTACCATGCTCCCGAGCAACGAACTCCCACCTAAAATACCAACAATGTGTGTTGTTGTTTACTTATTTTAGTCTGGTTGGTACGAGCACTTTAATAAACCCGCATCAGCAATTAAAACATATCTTATGTGGTACTATCAAAATTAAAATTGCAAAAAACATATTAAACGTGAAAAAATAAAGTATTTGAACTCACAATTTGTAGAACCCTTTCGAGCTTCCGGGGTTGGCTGACATCGTCTCACAAGATGTAGTTTGTCTTTAAATATCCTTCTTGAAAATGGCCTTGCAAATATACCGGTATGTGTTGTCTTGTCTAATCATAAAAGATGCAGACAAGGCGTGTTGGCTGAGTTCTTAAAGTTTACTCCACAGCGTGCTCATCTAAAACATCCCTCTTCACTACTGTGGCATGCTGGGTAATGGAGTTCTTATGTTACCTAGTTCATAACATCACAAAATATATCCGTCTTAGGCCAGCTAGAAGGCCCTACTGACAAGTGGTAATCTGATTGGCTATCGCAATTGTCTGTCAAATGTTTGTATCCGTTCATTTAAAGTGCACGGATGCCCGCATTGTTGATTCTGAAGGCCCCAGGCAGATTTTGTACAGCTTGGCAACACAAGCTAGCTGAATTCTGATTGGATAAAAACTTTATAACCCAAAAACAACAGTGCTGGAAGGAGCATAATATGATATGAAGTAGGGCTGCAACAACTAATCGATTAAAATCGATTATACAAATAGTTGGCAATTAATTTAGTCATCGATTCGTTGGATCTATGCTATGCGCATGCGCAGAGGCTACTTTTTTTTTTTTTTATAAACCTTTATAAACTGCAACATTTACACACACAGCTGAGAAACAATCAAAATAAGTATGGTGCCAGTATGCTGTTTTTTTTCAATAAAATACTTGAATGATAGAAATGTAGTTTGTCTCTTTTATCCCATTATTAATCGATTAATTGAAGTAATAATCAACAGATTAATCGATTATCAAATTACTTGTTAGTTGCAGCCCTAATATGAAGAGAATATGAATACTTTTAGATATTTAGGAAACGAAAATTAAAAATTACTTGTATCTTTAATTATGATCATGATTTCTCGTTATGTTAGGCCAGCAGAGAACACACTACTGGTCAAACCTGTCTATAGTGACCACTCAAGGGAATCAAAGAAAGTGACCGCTATAGACAGCTGGCCACTATGCGCCATTTTGAGTTTTTGTACATGTTGACCTTTAAATAATTACGTATACATGTACGTGTGCATGTATCCGTAATTGTAGTAAACAGTTTCTAAATTACAGTTTTGTAAGCTTTCTAAGCTTGAACAGTGCTGTTGAATTTGAGCCAGCTCATTGTTGCGCACATGAATAGGATGCCGTTTTCCATTTATGCCAGACTTTTGGGGATTAGTCAACTGCGCAAATCTTAGGGGAGCTTCGATGAGACTTGTCGAGTCCCGGCGCGACTGCATTGTCTGGCTGCTCGCGACCCCCCGGTTGGGATCCCATTGCGGCCACCGCAAATCCCGCTTAAGAAATGAAATTTCACAGACGGCGGTATGGCACATTTTGATATTGGTGACTGCCAGAGGTGGGACCAAGTCATTGCTTTGCAAGTCACAAGTAAGTCTCAAGTCTTTGCCCTCAAGTCTCGAGTCAAGTCCCGAGTCAAGACAGGCAAGTCCCGAGTCAAGTCCAAAGTCAAGACTGGAAAGTCTCAAGTCAAGTCACAAGTCCTGCATTTTGAGTTTCGAGTCCTTTCAAGTCCTTTTAACCACAGACTAATATTTTTACACGGATTGTGTATGCTTTTAAACCGCTGTATTTATTTATTAAAACAAGTGCATTTGAAATAGCAGGAAAAAAAATAGTACTGACATTGCAATTCATAATAGCACTATTAACCAGTCATTTTAATAGTTTAAACAATTTTAAACATTTAACTCATTCCTTTACAAAATAAACACATTTGCAAAAACAAGTGCAACTGTACTTATTTGTACAAAAGTGTTAACATTGTATTTCCATGGCATATTGCATTGTAACTAGTTCCACAGCAGTTTCTATTCTGTTCTTACCTTATCTCATTGATCTCATCTCATACTGTACGTGTGTTTATGTGTGCGTACATATGAAAAACATAACAAATACACGAACATAACAATGAACAGAGTTTTACTTTTTAGATGTCAGGGCCCTATGCAATATGTACACATATTCTTAATACAGTAAACATTTTAACTGACCTTTATTTGACTATGTTTGTCTTTTTGTAGGTGGCTAAAATACACGGTGCTGACCGCCGTCTAACGTTATGTTACTGTGTGTGATACATTGACTAACGTAACGTTAAGTATAGGTACCTCATGCAACCCTGCTTAAAAAAATCACTTGATAAAAAGTATGAATAAGGTAGCAAACTGCAGTGGACGCAACAGATTGCTGTGTTTGAAATGATGTTATAACCATAGACATCTTATAAGTAGACGCAGTATTGGTTGCTGTGACGCGAGCATATTGCATCTTGAAGTGGTGATGAGGAGCCGGCGAGCAGCCTAAACTGACAGTTGACAGGTAGAAAACAAAGATGCCGGGCTGGTGTTCAGCGTTTTTCTGCTCAAATGAGCGGACTGTTGAAAATAGGAATCGGGGGATTACTTTTCACAAGTAAGATTTAACATTAATGTACTATTGGTTGTATTTTATGAAAATAACATTACCACATAGTTGAGAAGGAGCAAAGATCTTCAATATTTGTATGTGAAAATCACAAATAAATCTTCTGGGGGAGGATGACGACCCTACAGGGATTTGCTTTACAAACTTTCAGACCCACCTAAAACAAAATTCACCAGCCGCCACTGATTATGATGCATTCTCATTTTAGGCAAAATATAAGACAATACTTTCTTAACAGTATAATTGTAACCAAGAATAAGTCTTCAAGTAACAATATTCAAATACTAACATTGTTGGGTAAGACAGCATTTGGTTTTATTCTGAATCCAGTGAAACAGATTGGTGGTTTTAGCTGATATAAAGACTTTCAGGTGTTTATATATGTTTAAGTATTTGGCAGACGCTTTTTCCAAAGTGACATACATAAAAAATACATATACAACAATCACTGTAAACATGATAATTTAAGGGAAGAATGTAATACAAAGTATCAATACAAAGTGTCAAGACAGAATAAACTCTCTGCTGCTGCAGCAACAGAGATACGGTCTATAAGATATATAGATATCTAATGTATTCATACATTGTTTATGTAGGATATACGCATGTATATATAACGTAATTATATTGTTTCTTCAACTTAAAAAATAGCTGACCTTTTTTTCCCCCCTTCTCTGGGCTTATATTCCCGGTTTTGATCTCGGACGTCTGGTCACTTATAGCATATAAGAATATTATATTACTGTTAAGCAAACTATGAATAATAAAATATGTGTCCGTTATCATAGCTACACGTATGACAAAAAAGCGTGTGAAAATGAGTGGTATTCAGTGAGGTAAAATGAATTAAATGCGCTGACAGTTCATTGCTCCTGCCAAATGAATTGCACTGAGTGGAGCGGATCACCACTCCAAGATGGCGGCCCCGCGTCTCGTCTGCGCCAGTAAGCAGTAGCGCTCGATGCTGCGTACCCTTATAAGATGTCTATGGTTATGACGTTAGCAGTGAGTTTACAGCCTCACTGATTTAACTACACAGCAAATAAAAGTCACGTTACTTAGCCAATAAACGTTATCTTACATTCAAAACTTACCCTTCTTTGTGCAACTTCAAATGTCGAACGAAGTTGGAAGTTGTTGCGTCTCCGTCTGTAATATTCGAACTGCGTGATTTGCATACGGCAATTCCTTTTTTGTTGACCAAGTCGTAGTTTTTATACCCGAACGAAACCAACTTTGGTATAAATCTTTCTCACTGGCGCGTTGTTTGACAACTCTTGTTCATTGGTTGTCCTGCAATTTGATTGGCTGAATGCTGTGTGATGAAAACAATGTAGATCTAATTTGATTGGCGGTTGTACTGCGAGCACACACGCTGACACGCAGCACACACGCTGATAGACAGACACGTACAAAATGAAAGCTACGGAGCGCTCCCAAATAACTTTTTAAGCTTTAGGTTTTGGGGAAAGTAGCAAGTCATGTCAAGTCAAAAGGCTCAAGTCCAAGTGAAGTCACAAGTCATTGATGTTAAAGTCTAAGTCGAGTTGCAAGTCTCTTTACATTTTGTCAAGTCGAGTCTAAAGTCATCAAATTCATAACTCGAGTCTGACTCGAGTCCAAGTCATGTGACTCGAGTCCACACCTCTGGTGACTGCTATAAGGAGTCAAACTGTTTTGGGACGCAACATGAGAGTGGGTGCTGGGCAAGTTAAACAGGTGGCCGTTATAGACAAGGTATAGAAAACTACTTTTTTCTGCAGGATACATTTTTGTGACCGCCATAGATAGGTGGCCGCTAACACAGGATTGACTGTACAGTGTTTTATTTTCTTATATTTAATTAATGTTACTGATCAAATGTGTAATGTTAGCTAACAGTGGCTAAACATATTAAATATACTTGTTAAATAAAACCTGTGCCTTGTTTTTAATAAATACTTAGGCCTACTATGCTACTTTTTTTTAAAGGGGCAGATATGATTTTTTTCCCCCTATTTTTTGAAACACTTAATTTTGGTCTACTATACCTGTAATGATGGTTATTTGGTCAAAATGTTGCATAGATTTAGTTTTGAAGACCTATCTTCAAGCCAATTTTTGGCTGCCTTCAAAAATGGTTCGTTTTAAGAGTTGGAGTTGTTAGATGCAAATGAAGCCCTTCTTACCATGCCCCTTACTCTGACTAGGCTTTTGTCCCCACCCCAGCAGCATTGTTTACTACAGTAGTTTTTGTTTTTGTATATATTGACTATAAAATGTTTTTATTTTCTATATAAGGTTAATAATTTTACTGCACTGCTGCTTTGAAACCTTGGAACAATAGAGGCCCGAGCCTGCATTACAGTTAGCAATGCTACAACCCGGGCTAATTTATTGTTCGCGAGGCTTGCAAACGTAATAATAAATTACAATACCAACTGGTCCATTGCCAAACACAGTAGGCAGTAATCAAATTTAAAGTAGTTTTTAGGAAAACCATTCCTTATTTTGCTGTAGGATGGTGACGCTATTGTTTTACAGTAGATGGCTCAGCTAGCTACACTACAACTTAAACTAACATTGCTAACGTATCATTCACACATTTATATCATCCTGTAGGTTTGTGTAGTGACTTGTGCTGGTTAAAGCCAACCAACAACAGAGCATTTTCCTTATTTGGGTTTCATCGTGGATATGATGTGGCACTGCCGGATTTTAATGAATTAAAATCGGCTTACTCTCACTAGGATGTTAGGGTACATTTGTAACATAAATGGATAATCCGCTGACGTCACAGTAGATCAAAACGTCACACTTGAACAAAATTGCAAAGGTACCATTTGGAGGAAGTCTGAAGGAAAACAAGATTATTTTATAAATATCTCTGCCATGCCTCCATGGTATAATTTAAGCATTTCAGGATTTATGCAGATCCCAAATACAGATAAGCAGGTACCAATAATTAAGAAAAGTTGGTTTTGCATAATAAGGCCCCTTTAATGTTGGTCATTATGATGGTACTTAGAGAGCCAAGTGTTTTCTGAGGTGGTATTTGGTGAAAAAAGTTTGAGAACTGCTGACCTAAAGAAAATATAGACAGAGAAAAATATAATAAATGTTAACATTTGTATTTTAAATGTAACCTTCCTCTGATTATAATGCCCTCACCTATCAAGGCAGACAGGAACATAAATGTCAACACATCCATGGAAAACACTTCTTGTAAACAAAATTCTAAAATCACAATAAACACTTAATAACCACATTAAATTAAGGTGCTAAACTAAAAAAATATGTAAGAGATGCTTAATAAAGTTGAACGAAATGGTGCAAAGTGTGAAAATATAAACAAAGAAAAACCTGAGAAGAACAATTTTTGTAGGTTTACTGGCAGGAAGTAATGTGGTCTGTGTGACTTAAATATCCATCCATCCAGCCATCAATTTTCTACTGCTTGTCCCCCTCTGGGTCACGGGGGGTGCTGGAGCCATAAGGTCCCCCTTTCTTTGCAGTTCTGCTTGCTATTTTCAAGCATGTGGCTCAACAGTAACTGGACGCCATTACACATTTCCCCAAGCTACGGAACGGGCTAAGTGTCAAAAACTATCGCCATTAAAAGAACTTATAGTTAACGCTTTAACTTTGACAGCCCTAATATATATATTTCATATGTCGTTATCATATGTATCGATTACGTGTCTTATCGAAATATATATTGATATCGTTTTATCAGCTAAACCCTATTATCAGCTGACATATAAAGCTTAATCATTAGCATATGAAAATATTTTATAAAACATTTTTTATTGCATGACTTCCAATAGTCCCACTATAGCAAATTTTCAAAAATCTAGTCTAAATGTTGGAATTTCGGCAGTTAAAAAATGCTTTTAGTAAGCCTTACTATTTGTGTCTGTAGCTCGAATGCTAATCAGCTGTTTGTCTACTCTTGTTGCTGACACAGGCTCCTAGAAGGCTAATTAAGAAGCGCTTTATTCACATTTTACATTCGTCCATTCTGCCCTCATTAAGGTCATGAGTGAGCTGGAACTGACTTTGGGCAAGAGGCTGGTCACCAGCCAATCCCAGGACATATACAGTCGATGAGCGACCGTTCATGCTCACATTTGGGCATGAGATTGCACACAGTTTTTGATGTCTCAAAACAAGAACCGTTTGAAGACATACTCAAAAAGGGGTTATTATGGAAGTATTATTGTAGCAAAATTATTTGCAAATGCATATCTCAATCTCAGCTGCATTCGGGCGGAAGGCGGGGCAGCTGAGATAGGCTCCAGCACACCCCCACCCCCCACCCCGCGACCCCAAAAGGGACAAGCGGTAGTAAATGGATGGATGGATATCTAATGCGTTCTAAAGAGGACCTATAAATAGATTTATAGAGATTCATAATTTTTACGTTGGAATATTCTGTCCGAGTTAGGGTGATCATAGATTGAACGTCATTCAAAAGATAATTAACAGTTGCGTTTCAGCAGTCGATGGCAGCAATAGTGACGTTCACCCTCGGGGTTCAGCGAAAGGACAGAATTACGAAAACATGGCAAACATTTTCTTTGGCAGGATTGCAAGTGTCAATCAATAAAAAACATTATTATCTTTAAAGGCAGATGCAGATCTTATATTATCTCTCTTTTGATTAGGTTTTTTTATTAGATTTTCTTGATCAATTTTCCCTTCCCAATAAAAAAAAATTAAAATCAAAAAGTACATGTTAGATAATTGGAGACTCTATACTCTCCATAGGTGTGTGAATGGTTGTCTATATGTGCCCTGTTATTGGCTAACCAGTCCAGGATGTACACTGCTTCTCAGCAGAAATCACCTGTGATGGCCTCCAGTTTACCCCTGACCTTAATTAAGGACAAGTGATATACCAGAAAATGGATAACTGGATGGAAGTGTGTTCTGAGCTCCATTTTTGATGCCAGTGTGTTGCTGAGTGGGGGAGTTTCCATAGTGTGCATATAGCTGAACAACCCTTAGATATTATAATTGTCTTCTTATTTAGTTTGCAAAGTAATTGCGACTGAATAAGCAGTGCCCCTGCTGGTTTAAGCAAAGCAGTGCAATCCACCTGCCACAATTGCTTAAAAATATAATCAACAATCAAATTCCATACAATCAATCAATGTATTATCTCCAGCTCCGATAGTTTATATATACTGTAAGAAGAAAGCAATCAAATAGAGTAAACATCGTACTGACCTTATTGAAAATTGATATGTTGAACAAGTTTTACACATACAGTGGAACATTGATTTTTATTAACTTAATTGGTTCTTTAACAGGGTTCGCAAATAGAAAAGTTTGTATATTGAAATGTCTCCATACGAAACAATGTAAACATGAATAATGGATTCCGGCCTCGACAAAAGTCCATATTTTTTTACAAGTTTGTACACTTTGAATATAAAGTGCTAGACTGTACTGTACATTAAACAAACAAAACAAAGGGGTGATGGATCAAATGTATATTTAATAACCAAGCCAAATCATCGAATAGCTGAACTGTCCTTGTATGCAGCCGCCCTGCTGACACATATTGACACTGTCACGAGTCCTGTGGTGCACTCAGTTTGAAATCACAAATGTCTTAGCTTTAGCAGCCAGGTCGCTACACTAACTAGAATTAAAAGATAAAATCCACTTATAACTTGTTGGTTAATTTTCTTGGTATTCAGAGGAAGAAAGGGGGAAGAGGCAGTTTCGATAACGCTGTGGATACTGTGTAAATGTTTCAAACCACTCATCGCTTGTCCTGTATTTTCTTTGGATTCACATTGAAATAGCTAAATTACCAAAATGCTGTAAAAAGGCAAAAAAAAAACCACCTAAAATGCACACAAAGTAGCACTTAGCACAGCTCAATTAGCCCGCCCACAATGGTTGTGCTGCCGCGCACTAAATGACTGCCCTGTGAGGCACACGATGGGTAGATAATGGGGTCTGTACACCGAGACTAGGTATGTACACTAAAGCATGTATTTATTCGGGCTGTGGTTCCTAAATCATAAAATGAGGGGTTCGTAAATCGAGGTTTCACTGTAAGATACTGTGGATACACTGTCGTCATCTGCTGCCACACACTAGTTTAGATATGAACTTCCCTGTACATACCGTTAAAGGAAACACCAGCAAGTCTTGGCGGGGTAGACTGCTTACAAAGTTGTCGCAATTTTTTTTCTTTTAATTTAATTTAGGATCATAAAAAAATGATTGATTTTTCCCCACAAATTCAAATTGGCCCTAGTGTGTGAATGTGAGTGTGAATGTTGTCTGTCTATCTGTGTTGGCCCTGCGATGAGGTGGCGACTTGTCCAGGGTGTACCCCGCCTTCCGCCCGATTGTAGCTGAGATAGGCTCCACCGCCCCCCGCGACCCCGAAGGGAATAAGCGGTAGAAAATGGATGGATGGATGGAAATTCAAGTCAGACTGCAACACTGCAAAAGCATCAGTACCAGTAATGCCTTGTTGTGCAATACTACACTGTTGGGTGTACTTTTCAAAAACTACCTCTTTCAACTAACAGTTGCTTATTAACAGTTAAACCAATAAGTGTTTTTGTTATTGATTAATGAATGCCACTGTAAAAACTAGGTTGTCAGTGCAAGAACTTGATTTGTAAGTTTAAGTGTAGACTAAAAACGATGATTCAGCTGTACCCTGTCCCGCTCTATATAAGTAGCACTGCTACCTCCACACTAACACCATCTATTTTATGCTCTGATTCCCTCTTTTAACAAGACTCCCTGCCCTGTGCCAAGACATACATATTTATGTATGCTTGCTGGCACTTAGACGGATGATGGAGTAACTTGAATGAATGCGTGCCAGTGCCTCTTCTATACACAAAAGAGGGTCTGAAAATGATATGAATCATACGATCCCACCCAAAGTGTCTCCAGATCTACTGGAGATTTTGAAACCACGTGATTGATAGCTCTCACTGTCAACATCATCAAACCACATAAAACGGGAATATTCTATTTGGAAAAATGCTGGTCATGTCTGTATGGATCCAGAGAATCCTTGGAAAGGCACATTAAAACGTTCCCACTCAGATGCTTTATGTTAGTTATTTGTCACCCATCTGTAAGTGGTGCATGTGTAGGTAATATTGGCTAAAGTGAGAACCAGCGTCAGTCCCGTGGGAGCGACGTGTCCTTGATGCTAGGATATCTATAATCTAGTTTGTGTGCGTGTGTGTGCGTGTGTGTGTGTGTTTGTGCGCGCGTGTGTGTGTGCACGTGTGCGTGCGCGCGGGAGAAGGGGACGCATTGTCACATTTGCACTCCATAAAACATCGTTTTGAGACTACAAGGAGTTAGAATTTACTGAAAGCACAATAAGTACATGCTACTGTTATGTCAAGCTCAGCTGCATATATGATCAAATAGACTTTTTATTCTCGTCACCTTTTTTCTATTCCCAGTCAGAGAAAAATGAGGGCACGCTTATGTAAGGTTGTCGTCTTGTCACCAATGAAAAATTTAATACAGTCGCTATACCTCTTTCATTACATATTCAGTAGAGGAGAAATGCTGCTTCCTTTCCTCATGCCGTGATGTTGTTTGCTGTCTAGTATTATTATTGTCCTTCACTAAAACAGCAAGCAGAACTATCCGTTTTCCACTTGAGGATGTTCACAGTAGCGGAGCATTCTCCGTCTGGAGTTTGGAGTGTTTGAACATTTGCGTCTAATTTGTACTTGTATGTACAGTATAAGGGCTCTACTAGGTATACTGTTTAGTAGGGAAGGGATTCATAATTATATTTAAATGTACAGCAGTTATCCAATTTTGGTCATTCCTTGTAACATTTTCTGAAAACAATAGTCTGGATCATGTTATGCAAAACCAACTTTTCTTACATGTTTGCACCAGTTTTTATATTTGGAATACCTATAACTCCCGAAATTGGTAATCTAAACCATGGAGGCATGGCACAGATATTAATAAAACACTAGTCCAGGGGTCGGCAACCTTTACCACTCAAAGAGCCATTTTGACAAGTTTCACAAATTAAAGAAAACAATGGGAGCCACAAAACGCTTTTGAAAATTTTAAAATGGAATAACACTGCATACAAAGCTTTTTTTGCTTTGTGCTATGTTTTAACCAGGGGTCTCAGACACACGCCCCGGCCGGCACCTTAATATGAAAATGTAATGTTAGTGTGGCCCGCAAGTTTTAAATGAATGCCGCTTGATAGCGTCATATTTGCCAACTCTACCAATTTTTCCGGGAGTCTCACGAATTTCAGGGCGTGATGGCACTGCTTTTAGCGCCTTCTATAGCCTGCTCAAATAGCGTACATGCTCTGCCACTTGTTGAATGCAGCTTCTGTTTGCACACGTAAGCGACACTAGGCATACTTGCTCAACAGCCACACAGCTTACACTGATGGTGTCCGTATAAAACAACTTTAACACTGTTACGTTACAAACCCCCCCACACATCATCACCCCCCCTCCCTCGGTTGAGGTGGGCGGGGTTTGGTGGTAGCGGGGGTGTATAATGTAGACTGGAAGAGTTAGGGCTGCATGGGATTCTGGGTATTTGTTGTGTTGTGTTTATGTTGTGTTACGGTGCGGAGGTTCTCCAGAAATGTGTTTGTCATTCTTTTTTGGTGTGGGTTCACAGTGTGGCGTATATTTGTAACGTAACAGTGTTAAAGTTGTTTTATACGGCTACCGTCAGTGTAAGCTGTGTGGCTGTTGAGCAAGTATGCCTTGCTGTCTCCTACGTGTGCAAGTAAAAGCTACATACAACATGTGACCGGGCTGGCACACTGTTTGTACATGCTATAGAGGACAACAAATGCAGTGCCATTAGGGCACACTCTTGACTTAATTGTTAGGGTGAAAATTGGAGAATATTTGCCCCGGGAGATTTCTAGGAGAGGCACTGAGATCCGTAAGTCTCCTGGGAAAATTGGGAGGGTCGGCAAGTATGCAGTTGAGCCGCATCAGAGTGGTCAAAGAGCTGCATTTGGCTCTGGAGCCGCGGGGTGCCGACCCCTGCACTAGTCTCTTTCCAAACCAGCCGTTTGGAGTTTGAGACAATTGTGACTTATTTTGCCATAGTTACGTCAGTGGTTATCCCCATACACCAGAGGTGTCCAAACATTTTCCAGCGAGGGTCACATAGAGAAACATTGAAGGATGCGAGGGCCACTTTTATACATTTTGTATATGAAAAATATTCAAACCAAAACAATGTAGGTGAACATATGCTAACATTTGAAAAAACACTTCTACATCTTAGCTTTGTGTTATAGATAACAAAGCAATAAAATCATTCATGATTATTTTAATAATGATTTTATTTGTATTTATGTTAACTGTGCTCTAAAGTAAGCTTGTATTTACTAATATCGCTGTTATACCGTCAAATTAAATGCTTTTGAGGGCTTTAGTACACTCAAAAACATATCACGTCTCACAAGAAATTTGTACACTTTTTCATCATGACCGGACACACGGAAATCATCAAAGACCTTATACAGTAAGACGCTCAGGTTGTCGGCAATTTTGGTTTTCAGGTCCCATTTTTGGGGGATTTGGTCCTGTTGAATTTTTAATAGTTTTTTGTTCTATTTTGGGACCTGTTTAGTTTGTCTATAGAATGTGTCGCGGGCCAATAAAAATTGAGCTGCGGGCCGCAAATGGCCCCTGGGCCACACTTTGGACACCCCTGCCATATACGGTAGAGGTGTATACAAAGAGCTTTGCGTGAGTCCACTATTTTCAGTTGTAGTCCAAAGTTGTAGTAAATGAGTTCCTTATATTTCTATATCCTTTTTTTGTGGGGAAGACTGGCTCATACATGTGCATGCATGCTAAAATTCTCCGGCGTTGCCATTTCTGATAAAAATTTGTCAAATGTCAGTAGACTCAATATGGAAGCGCTAAAAACTACAATATGGCTGAAGGGTGGAGATGCAGTCAAAGGGGGCTTGGTCTGGGGGAGAGCTACTAAATAAGACCACCCACAAAACGGCGCATTCTGAAGAGACCGTCAAAAAGCAGCTTGAAGATGGTCTGTAAAACAAAATTTTTACCAAAGCACCATCATTACATGTTATGTAGACCACAAAGAAGTGTTTTAAATGGAGAAAAAAATCATAATATGACCCCTTTTTAAGATGAGCTGTGTACTGTTTAGAGTCACCAAAAATCCCTAAAGGTCCCTAAAGTTGTTCAATTCGGAATTTAACCAAAACTTGGGTTGAAAAAGTTACACAAAAAAATTATGAGTTTGATGAGCTAAGCATCATCAAGTATCATGAAGTATTTTTTAGCATGCATTTTGCTTTTTCTTTGTATTTCCTATTTTTGTTGTTGGAATTAGCGATGAACAGAGACTATATAATCTTACCAAAAGTAGCAAACTTTTTTTTTTAAGTATAAAAACAGAAGTGTCCCAGTACTTTCATATAACGTGACCACAGTGAATCAGAAAGTTATGGCAATGTGTTTTTGTTTTTTTTTATAATAAAAGAAAGAATTTTTCAGTAGTTTGCTTTACTTTTTACTTGTGTGACAATTTATAATGTTATATCTGCAATACAAATACTGTATGTGCATTACATTTATGTTTAAGTTAAGACATGATTACCTAATATTAACCCCTTGCCGTTCTGATGGCCTGCCAGCTGCTATTTTCATGACTAAACGGGGGTTTTACGCCACCCTCTACTTTCATTTAGTCCTGTTATTTCATTGGAAAGTTTATTTCGCTGAGATTCAAATGATGTACACGAGTGGTTCTCAAACATTTTTTCACCACCTCAGAAAACACTTTGCTCTCTAAGTACCACCTTAATGACCAACATTAAAATACAGTAGTGTAGTAGGCCTACATATTCATTAAAAACAAGGCAGAGGTTTTATTTAACAAATATATATTTATTATTTTGGCCACATGACACACAGTTTGAACAGTAACACTGTTTGAATATGCCACAGTTTGAGAACCGCTGATGTACTCCATTGCAGGATATCATTTCAACTGCTGACTTTGTGCTCACCTTCAAAGCCTGGGAGTATTCCAAATACGAATTGAAGTCTGACACGTTTAAAAAAAAATATATTTATTTATAAAATACTACATTTCTTTACTGTTTACACATTTGAAAAGGCACTCATTCGATGGACAGTTGTGCGTTTGGTCCAGCTTGTCGGGGACGTTTTCAGTTGATTTTGGGTAAGCAATCAATTTTTTTTGGCATAGCTTTGCTTCAAGTTTCGTATTTTCAGCGACAAAGTCATGGCGACCTCACTTTCCCTGCTTACGTCTGCTCCTGACGTTTCACCCTTCCTTCGTGCTAAATTATAGAAGCAGTAGTTCATTGTCTGTATATTCAGCTTAAAAAAGATCAGGTTGTCCAAAAATAATCATCTTCGTTGTCTGTTACCAAGTCTGCCATGATTAGAAAACATTCGCATTTGTTTCCGGAAGTAGGACCACACATTTCTTGCCACAAGTCTGAAGTGTGTTGCTCTGGAACCGGAAATAAATGTGCTGAGGAAATCCGTTCTGGCAATGCTTCAATGACCAAAGTAAGGTACATATTGTACAGATTGCATATTGTTATGAACGTGTCTGTTACTACATTATATATACTTGCAGTGTGTATACAAAACGTGTGTCCCATTAGTCTTCCAAGCGTTTATAATTTTTAAAACCCTAAAAAAACAACACATGTATGTTCTTGTCACTCGTAATCATTGTGAACGATAGAAAACATAAAAAAGAAGTGAAGTTCCCTTTTTCAAGGGGTGCCTTGAGCAACGTCTCATGTCAATCACAAGTTTGGACCTCAGTGTGCTAGCAAGGTTCAAATGTTAATGCAAAGTGTCAAGTGCCAATATGTTTACACTGGTCCAACTTCCTCTATACAACAGGAGCACTCTAGTGTTTTTAGGAAAAGTGCACATGCTTCGAGCAAACTGTTTAAAGTACCAATGATTGTCACACACACACTAGGTGTGGTGAAATTTGTCCTCTGCATTTGAACCATCCCCTTGTGCACCCCCCGGGAGGTGAGGGGAGCAGTGGGCAGCAGCGGCGCCGCGCCCGGGAATCATTTTTGGTGATTTAACCCCCAATTCCAACCCTTGATGCTGAGTGCCAAGCAGGGAGGTAATGGGTCCCATTTTTATAGTCTTTGGTATGACTCGGCCGGGGTTTGAACTCCCAACCTACCGATCTCAGGGCAGACACTCTAACCACTAGGCCACTGAGTAGTTTAGCTGCACCTGTTTCGTTTAATGACAGGAAAGAGAAGTTCTAATAGAAGACTTCTAAATTAAAGGCCTACTGAAACCCACTACTACCGACCACGCAGTCTGATAGTTTATATATCAATGATGAAATCTTAACATTGCAACACATGCTAATACGGCTGGGTTAACTTATAAAGTGCAATTTTAAATTTCCCACGAAACTTCCGGTTGAAAACGTCTATGTATGATGACGTTTGCGCGTGACGTCAATGGTTGAAACGGAAGTATTCGGACACATTGTATCTCAATACAAACAGCTCTGTTTTCATCGCAAAATTCCACAGTATTCTGGACATCTGTGTTGGTGAATCTTTTGCAATTTGTTTAATGAACAATGGAGACTGCAAAGAAGAAAGCTGTAGGTGGGATCGGTGTATTAGCGGCTGGCTGCAGCAACACAACCAGGAGGACTTTGAGGATAGCAGACGCGCTATCCGACGCTAGCCGCCAACCACATCGATGAACGGGTGAAGTCCTTCGTCGCGCCGTCGATCGCTGGAACGCAGGTGAGCACAGGTGTTGATGAGGGCTGGCGTAGGTGGAGCGCTAATGTTTTTATCATAGCTCTGACGAGGTCCCGTAGCTAAGTTAGCTTCAATGGCGTCGTTAGCTACAGCATTGCTAGGCTTCGACAGGCGGCACAGCATTAACCGTGTGGTTACAGGTCCAGTGTTTGGTTCGGTGTCTCCTGATAGTAGTATTGTTGATCTGCTGTCTATCCTTCCAGTCAGTTGCACAAATACACCGTAAGTCACTGTGGCACATGCTTAAACTCTAAATAAGCGTGTGTGATGAATAAAAACACACACCACATAAAATTGAATAATGACTACTGTGACTTTTAGAGCGGACAAGCTTAACACCGACACACCAGACAGCACATCATAACACTTTGGCTTAAGGCAATAAAATTGTATCATCTATCTCTTGAGACTAGTTCACAACAAGTTTGAAGCATTTTTGGACCGCTGTCAGGACAGCCTGTTATTATTTATGAGGTTTTGGCTTGACATAGTTATTTATTTTTTTCAAGATGGCTTTTAATCTTTAGATTTTATGTATGTGTTTTCACATGTACAGTTTCTTTCATTGCCACTTAATGAACATGCAGTACTGCCTATGAGCATGTGTAGTGACATGCTTTGTACTGAATCTCAGTTCTGCACAGTTTCTACTTGGTCACTCAAGTGAATCCCTTGATGAAGGCGACCAATTAGCGCCACTCCAGAAAGTCAACCATCATTACCATGACACTCACTCTTCATTCAGAATGGCTTCACTCCCCTTGGAGGATGTAGTGATACCCTTGTAGGACAATCTTCTGCCTATAAAATTGCCAAGTAGACCCATAGAAATGATATATGAAAGAAAATGAATAGGTACCACTAAAATAATTGTGTCGTAGGTATTTCACATAATCGAATGCATACATTTGAAGTAGACTTAATTGGTCCTGCAGCAATATTTGAGGACACTGTCTTTCAAGAGGGAGCTTGGCTGAAGATGTAGCTGATTTTGGCAAAACAACAATAGAATACTGTTTTGGACTCAGTTGCCGAGCAGCACAGCAGGTTTTGATTAGTCATGATGTCTTCCACGCTGGCAGTTTGTTGCAATTAGTGATCTGGTCCAAGGCATTTGGCGCACATTTTAATTTTTTTTCATAAATCTCTGACGTCATTCATCTGTTTTCTGTTAACTGGAATCTTGATGATAGCATCCCTCACTCCGTTGCCTATCCTCACACTTCAACAGTTTTCTTTTTCTTACCCTCCCTCCCCTGATACTCCTGAGTGGTGATGTCATCTTCATCACCGTCGCCTCTGCTGCCTTCATTAGGATCTTGTCGGGTTTTTTAAAATATATTTTTTTCTATCTTTCCTTAAAAAGATGAGTTTCTTCTTCTGAGCGGTGCCACCATTTTGACAGTAAGACCACGGGTTAATCTGAAAAGAGGACATTCAGAGATGGACTGCTTTCAGGCTTTCTGCCTCGGCTTTGTCTGGGTGGAGGAGAGCTACAGATTAAACAAATTCATCAAATGAACGCTCCCACTGTCATCTGTGTTTTATTTGTTTAAATGCTCTGACGCCTGCTGTGATGCTATCATCCTTTGAGTCCCGTCTTATCCCCACAAATGTCAAATTGTGCCGAGCTTCAAGAGCTATGAAACATTTGCCACAACACCATAAATATTTCTCATTGTAGTTTAGACAACCTCATAGTAAAGCTATTATGGTATTTGGCCGGCGGCACAAACACATTTTTATCTTGGGCGACTAGATCGTTTTGTTTCTAGCAGTATGATCTCAATGATCAACTGTAAAAGTAGAGGTGTTAAAAAATAACTAGGAAAATGTAAAACCTTTGTAACAAAAAAATATTGAAATGAGTGGATTAAATTGTACTGATTTATTACGAAAAACATTTTTTAAATTGTTAAATTTAAGGACATACATGAGCTGGTAGAAATAGTCTACTACTATATTATAAATGTATTGTGAATATGTCCTGTTAAATTTGCAAATTATCTCTGTCACATTGTTGAAGTTGTTGCAAACCTCTGAAAGATAGCAAAGTCCCTGCTAAAGCTAACGGAAATCCCAATTAACTAAACCTAATTCTTTGTGTCTGTCATTGGCAGGGTTGTTGGCCAGCGAGGTGATCGTGCCCCCGAGTGTGAGCGCTGTGCTGGGTAAGAACCTGACGTTAGAGTGTCGGGTGGATGTGGCGACCAACCTCACTCTCACTCAGAGCTCTTGGGAGCGTCGTCTACCCTCTGGCTCGGTCACCGTGGCCGTCTACAACCCGCGCTACGGCATCTCCATCTCTCCGGAGTACATCCATCGCTTACATTTCCATTCGCCCTCCTCTTACGATGCTACTATTGTACTGGAAAATGTAGGCTTTGCTGACATGGGCATGTACACCTGTAAGGTGGCCACATTCCCTCTAGGGAACACCCAAGCTTCAACTACTGTCAGTGTACACGGTAAGCATGTACGCTGTATACATTTGTCCCTTGTTTATCGCTGTTAATTGGTTCAGGGCATGACGGCGATTGATGAATTTCCGCTCAGTAGAAATCAATAATTATAATGCAATGATTTCTGTAGCTAGAGCATAAAGAACTGTTTAAGACCTTTTAAATATGTTTTTGGACATTATGAGTGCACTATACACATGAAATAATCTACTTCAGTCACCTTTACACTCTTCTTTTATTTTATAATTAAAAAAAAAAATCCAATTAGTTGCCACGATACTGAACAGCCCGTTATGCTTGGTTTGGTCTCCTCTAGTGGCCAATACTACTGTACTATAAATATTTTTAGTTTATTTAGCCATTTTTGTGCTTGAAAATGCTTAATTTAAAAATAAAATGGTAGGATATGTTTAAAAATATATCCCCCAAAAATCTGCGATGTGGTGAAGCTACGATATTTGAAGCGCGTTGTAGCGAGGCACGACTCTATTCAATGCAATCAATTTATGGGGGTGGTCTGCAGGGTTGGGGTGGGAGTAGATGCCATCCTTGTCCAATTTGCATGATTGGCCTTGACACATGTCCATGTCATTTCTTTGGATGCGGGGGGAAACTTAAAGCAAAATAAATATCTTTAGAAATATAAATGGATTCTGTCGCTTATTTCAGATAGTTTTTGCTTTTATAAGCGCTTTTCCTTGAACTGAGCGATAATCTCTAGAAGTATCAAAAAAAGATCCGAAAAAGTCTTCAGTTTTGTCACTAGTCGCTTTAAAAAATCAAATGAAAATGGTCTGAATACTACCTAAATATAGCTGCTAAATTGGCAATACTGACATCTTGCTACGTCATCCTTATTCTCTGGCAGACCTGGAGCCTCATGTATTAAGTGTTGCATGCATGTATACGCAAATCATATTGAAATTAGCCATGTGCATGAGATCTGCACGCTCTGCCCAATCACAATTCAGTAGGTGCTTTTTTCTCAGGATTCCAGCGAACGCCAGGGTAGTGAGATTGAAAGCCGGTCATTGCTATGCTCCGATTACCGTTCACAGGATGAAATAAAAAATAAATGGTCGGACATCAGGAAGAAAGTGAAGAAGAATATGGATGTGGCCAAAACTGACAACCTGATGAAGTACAGTGCTGCACCTCGTTTGAAAAGATAGTCGTTGCAATGATTCATACAACTTTAGAAGAGGTGGGTTGCTGTGATTACCCCCAATACAAATATAATCTGTGTAATTTACAACAAAATGTGTTCGTACAGTAGCCTGCTCACACCATATTAGTTTCATGTAGAAATTATGTACACTGCAAAAATTGCAATCTGAGTAAGATTAAATATCTCAAATAAGGGTGATATTTGCTTATTTTCTGTCAGATAAGATCATTCTTCTCAGTAAGCAGATTTTATGTTAGTGTTTTACTTGTGATAAGTGTTTTGGTCCTAAATGATCTCAGTAAGATATTACAGCTTGTTGCTGAGATTTGATGACCTACAGGTATATTGAGTAAAACATGCTTAAAACTACTTTATCAACTGTTGCAAAGCTGTGTCATCAACACTCACAAGTATAAAACTACTTTTTTAAAGTAATCATTTCTTACTTCAAGCATGAAAAAAAAAAATCATGATTTTGACACAAATGTGTCTCATAATTAAAACAGATGACAGCCAAATGGACTTTGCCGTTTTATTTTCAATGAAACAATAGAAAATACGTCCTCATATAGTAGTACAGTAAACTGACTATTTAAACATTTAACATGTGACATTTCAAACTATTTTGAATAAAAATAGTTCATGCACATTCAGATAAATTCTTCAAAATTACAATAAAAAAAAATTTGGCCGGGGGCCGGGCTGTATATACGGTATGCGCACTAATTGACTGAAAGAGCACGCACTTGGTGCGATAATGTCATGTTATCGATGTGAAAATGCATTTTTAAACAGCCTGAGCGGCTAGGAGACCCAGAGAGTAACAAGCGGTTGCCTTGTTGCCTTTCCATTAAGAACAATAAATTTGTTTTAGTATAAGTTTGCTGGTTTCAAGAAATGTAATGTCGAGCGCATGTCATTATGTCAAGATAATGGCACTAGCATTTACTTCATTTAAGAATATTTTTCAACATATTGAGCAATAAGGTCTCTTTTTTTTTTTCCGACCAAGAAAAGTGCACTTATTAGTGAGAATATACTTATTTTAAGGTATTTTTGGGTTAATTGAGGTTAGCTAATTTTGCTTGTTTTGGAAAGTCTTGACAAGCCAAATTTTCTTGTTCTATTGGCAGATCATTTTCCTTAGTTCAAGTAAAACACTCCTAATTTTTGTATTTTTTTTCATGTTTTTGAACACTGACTTTTTGAAGTGTAATATATGGTTTGCAATACAAAAGCCTTTGACACTTGTTTGATTACTCAATGTATTATTACAACACAGGAGAGCTTACTGCGGTAGCAGCCATACGTAACACAAAGGCGGGTCATTCCACCGGCGCCAGTGTATCGCCACCGACTGCTTCAACTGTCCACCCGACTGGCCAAACTGGTGATGCAGTCACAGGAATGGGTGGCAAAATGATCGCCAAAATAAATTAACGTGCTCACAAATAATATAAATATGAAGCATGGCAAAAGACTAAATTTTGTGCCCTTCTCCGGGTTTTTTTTTACATTTTTGAATTAAAATGTTTGCAATGCCGGAACGACCACCTGTGTCGCCAAAGTATACACAGCCTGTAGAAATGTGCATACGTGAAGCATGAAGATGGTGTGAGGCAGCGCACGTTACTTTATTTCACTCTTGATACATCTCATCTTTGCCGTGAATAAGGGGATATCTGTGTAAGCAAGCTTAATACATGAGGCCCCAGGTTCATATGAGAAGCACCGTTACGATGCCATCTACTATATGGAGTTGTAACGAAAAGCTACATTCATAGAGCGGCCCATTACATCATGTTTGTGTAAGGGTGAGGAACTAGCATCACATTTATTTGTGATGGTGCACAACAAATAAATGAATGTATAGACAACAGAGATGTTCATTGTGCACTGTTACAATATATGTTGTCCTGTACCAGTGATGTTTAACAGATGGATTGGCCATCATGTTACACTATTATTAACTTGTCATTATACGTATATGCAAAGCCATATCACATATTTTCTCCTTCTCTGACCCATCAGTGGAGCCGAAGGTCTACGTGTCTGCCGGCTCCACACCACTAATAGATGGGGGTAATGAGACCGTGGTGGCCACTTGTATCGCAGAGCGTGCCCGGCCCCCCGCTGAGGTGTCCTGGGAGTCCAACCTTTTTGGCCAGTCAGAAGTCCAGCTCTTTGACGACGTCAACGGCACCACGACGACACAAGTGCGTTACCTTTGGCTGCCCACACGTCACGTCCAGGGCCACACGCTCACCTGTGTCGTCCGCCACCCGGCTCTGCCCAATGATTTCAGAATCCCCTACCAGCTTAATGTGCAGTGTAAGTGCCTCTCTAGTCTCTTATGTGTCTTTTGTTGCAGCACTAAATCAATTAAAATGAATTTCAATTAGGTTTAAATGCATGCAGGGAAAACAAATAGGGGGTTAGCAGAGTATCTCTGTTAAAGGGACGGCGTGGCGAAGTTGGTAGTGTGGCTGTGCCAGCAATCGGAGTGTTGCTGGTTACTGGGGTTCAATTCCCACCTTCTACCTTCCTAGTCACGTCCTCTGATGGCTGCTGGTTAGCGCCTTGCATGGCAGCTCCCGCCATCAGTGTGTGAATGTGTGTGTGAATGGGTAAATGTGGAAATACTGTCAAAGCGCTTTGAGTACCTTGAAGGTAGAAAAGCGCTATACAAGTAGTGAAGTGAAGTGAATTATATTTATATAGCGCTTTTCTCTAGTGACTCAAAGCGCTTTTACATAGTGAAACCCAATATCTAAGTTACATTTAAACCAGTGTGGGTGGCACTGGGAGCAGGTGGGTAAAGTGTCTTGCCCAAGGACACAACGGAAAGGACTAGGATGGCGGAAGCGGGGATCGAACCTGGAACCCTCAAGTTGCTGGCACGGCCACTCTACCAATCGAGCTATACCACCCCACAAGTATAACTCATTTATCATTTATCATTTATAAACTGAGGTCCTCAGCACTTCCTGAAGCTACAACTCAAGACAATTGCAGCCATCAATTACTTTATTATTTTGAAAAAAAGAAAACAATCTTTGATGTTTGTTTGCTGACAGCATCTAATACCGCAAGAGTAACGTCTCACTCTTGTTGTTTTTTTTTGTCTCTTTCCTCAAGTTGCTCCTGACATCTCTGTGGTGGGGTATGATGGAGACTGGTACGTGGGCCGAGACAATGTTGAAATGACATGCAAAGCCAATGCAAACCCACCAGCTCATCACTTCAGATGGATCAGGTTTGTTCATTTAAACACATGAGTTAATTGATTTCTGACATCTCTAATAACGATATATAACACCACCACTGGCTAGCATATGTTACCGTTGGTGATTTAAAAAAAGGTTTTTAATTGTATCCCATTGGGTTGAGTTTTTTTCTTGCCCTGGTGTGGGATCTGAGCCGAGGATGTCGTTGTGGCTTGTGCAGCCCTTTGAGACACTTGTGATTAAGGGCTATATAAATAAACGTTGATTGATTGATATTTTTCATGGTAACTCTTCCAATTGAATAAAAATCGTCATCTGGCTCAAATAAGATGGCTTAGTTAATGGCGGTCTCGTACACATGCACATGTCCGCTGCAAGCTTACACAAAATCTTTTCTTGCACATGTGTGTTACGTAATGTTGCGTAGCTTACATGGGAGACGGCGGTGTGCAAGTATAGCAGCACGTTCGAAAGTTAGCACCCTCTTGGCAGCCGCTTAAATCATGGCAATCAATCCCTACAACTGACATTCAATACGTCATTAAATGTTGAAATCTGTACACTCCGACCCCCACCAAAAAACATCTGTTTTTAGATGTTCTCCTATATGTGTGTTTAAGGCTGGACAGCGACATGCCAGACGGCGTGGAAATCATGAACAGCACGCTGATTTTCCTGCGTCCCCTCCAGCGGAACGACACCGGCGTTTACAGATGCGAAGTTGCCAATGACATCAACCTCCGCAGTCGGGATGTGCGCATACTCATACAAGGTGAGTGGAATGTGCACACACACACACTGCAACATTTCTGGCTCCGATTAGCCTTAGGACGCACAAAGCGTGCACACACGTCATTGAGTGTATATAGCTTCCTGTGACGCTGTCCTTCAAGCTGAAACGTGACTCTGCATCATTTCTGTCCAGTGTGTGCCAGCTGCTGACAGCTCCCCAAGCTTTCACATTCATCAGCATGTGTTTGGGCACTTATCATACTTGACCCTTAATTGCATGCTGATGATAAACATTAACACTCCAGATGTTCACTTGGCCCGTACACATCTGAAGTTACTACTAGTTACTTAAGGTCCTCCTCAGACTACTTTTCTTTGCGCTTTGGTCTCTGCAACATGTGTTTGAGCATGTCTCATCAAACGTGTCTTTTTTTATAGGTTTTAACATTTGCAAATAAGCTCTCATTGTGATGTGATTTTTATTTGTATTATTTTTGCCTGCTTTTTGCTCCTGTGCTGTTTGTTCTGTTGTGCACGTGTCAAGCAGAAATAGGCAAAAGTCTTCAGCCTGACTGGGATGATGTCGAAGTTTCATGAAACATTAACTAGTTCTTTTCAACTTCTATTCATTATTTATCATACATACTCCATTTGCTTTTGAGAGGGCTGTACAGATATCCACTATATTACACGTGTTGGTTTACTTTTTATTGTTTTCTGTGCGTGCGCGTTTGTTCTCATTCATTCATGTTAATTCACCACCATTTACTTAATGACTACAAACTTTTAGGTTTGTGGTTTTCACCACTCTTGTCCCATGTGTCGGTGTTTGCTTCAGATCTGCTTTGCAAATGATTGCAACAATTTAGAATGTTTTCATTGCTTGCATTTTTTTCTGGCTCCTTTTTTTGTGGTCCCATATTCATTTTATTTAATGGTTGTTCATGTTATTGTTGCTTGAGGTTGTCTCGGGTGCCTAATGTTACAGTCTTCAGCATTTACACAACACTTATTAACGCAACATGTTCTCATGTGAATTATATGAAAATGTAAACACTGTCATGTGTAAACTAGATTATATTTGAGCTATACATAAACTGTAAACAGTTTCAGCGATGCACTCTAAGAAATGTTAAGACATGACGGACATATATACAGTATGATGCCACTCTATTGTTACTATACAGCAGTTAGAACCTAGCATTTTTTTATGTAACGATAATAGTAGCACCTCCATTTTACAAAATTGTCTCTCGTAACCCAAAATACGAAAATGTATGTTCCCCATTGAACACCACATTTTTAACATGTATGCTATAACGAATTGTTGTATCATATACATTACATACAGTAGTTTTATGAAGTAATGTAATAAGCCTTTACCTCGGAGAGCGGACTTTTGTGGTATCTCCTGCGAGCTGCTTCTCTGTCAAACACACTATAAGCAGATTTCCAATATTTTCATGGATACATTTAAAAATAACATTTAAATGCTTAGCAGTCTGCTTCAGTATGGGGCAATAATATTGTAGCAGTCCTATGTCTGCTATATGTACTCGGTGGTCATGTTTGTTGATGATTTTAAATAACAAAGACAAATTAAAACTGTATATCAGATAATACAATCATTAGTAATTTAAATCTAGATTCTTAGGATGCACTGCTATGTGATCACTTTTACTGCCAGTTATTGATGACCAGCAGCTTTCATAGATAGACTGAAAATAATGCACAAACTCTACGATACGCTCTCTCACGCACACACAATCTTGTGTGGCAGGTATGTCATAATTACAGTGGTACGTTTGTTTTCAGTAAGCTGTTCCAAACAATCCAACAAAGACTTAATTGTGCAAAAAATGATTTTTCCTATAATAATTAATGCAAATCCAATTAATACGTTCCAGACACCCAATATTACCACAAAACACATTTTATAGAGAATAATCATATTTATACATGCAGAAAATTATGTGAAATACATGTAAATGATAACATTTTGTTGAAGACAGCGATGACTAGAGGGCGGAAGGGGGGAGGAGACCCACAGGAATAGCACCTTTGAGTTCTTTTTTTTAATTTTTTTTTTTTTTTTTAATAAATTCAGTGGTGTTTCTCACCTTATTTAGGTGCTGAAATCTGCAACTTTCTTTGGCCTCACTTTGGCTCATTTTTCAGTTGTACTCTCAAAACAACAACATACTTTTGGTGTAACTTTGTTCGTTACCAAAGAACTACTGAGTCAACTGCTGATGATTTTATAGAGGGACGACGGAGCTGGGGGAGAAAGACTTCCGTGCTGCGAATTGAGAGCAAGCTAACAGGTATGTTTTGTAATAAAGCAGGTCTGTTGAACTGGCGGCCTGCGAGCCCAGGAATAACACTTAACCGGCTGCCCCCAAGTTCAGTTCAAAATTTGGGGGACAGATATTTTCGCAGCAAATTCCTAAAAACACTTAAGCGCTGCATAATGAAAAATAATCTTAAAGTGCTAAAGTACACTGCAAAGTTAAGAAGGAATATTGAATTATAAAGTGATACAGTGCACGTTGAAAGTATTCAGCTCTTCACTTTTTCCACATCTTATGTTACAGCCATATTCCAATATGGAGTACATTCCTGTTTTATCCTCAAATTTCTACACACTATATACCCCATAATGTCAATGTGAAAATGTTTTTATAAATTTATGCAAATTTATTAAAAATTAAAAAACTAAGAAATCACATGTACACACTGTAGCATGGACATGTTTCACAGCCTTTGCTCAATACTTTGTTGATGCACCTTTGACAGCAATTACAGCCTCCAGTCTTTTTGAATACGATGCCACAATCTTGGCTCTCCTATCTTTGGGCAGTTTCGCCCATTCCTCTTTGCTGCACTTAAGCTCCATCAGGTTGGGTGAGAAGCATCAGCTCGCAGCCATTTTTAGATCATTTCAGCGATGTTCAATTGGACTCAAGTCTGGGTTCTAGCTAGGTCACTCAAGGACATTTACAGATTTGCCATTTCTTTAATATCTTGGCTGTGTGCTTAGGGCCGTTGTCCCAGTCTGTGTTCGAAAGGGCTCTGGAGCCGATTTTCATCCAGAATGTCTCTGTACATTGCTGCATTTATCTTTCCTTATTCTATCCAGACTAGTCACCCAGTTCCTGCTGATGACAAACATCCCCACAGCATGATTCTGCCACCACTGTAGGGATGGTATTGGCCTGATGATGATGATGATGATGATGATGATGATGATGATGGCTGTCGTTCATGTTCAATCTTTGTCTTTGAGAATTTTGTGTCTCATGGTCTGAGAGTCTTTCAGGTGCATTTTGGCAAAAGTTTACGATGAAATGGCTTCCGTCTGGTCACTCTACCATACAGGCCTGATTGGTGGATTGCTGCAGAGATGGTTGTACTTCTGTAAAGTTCTCCTCTCTCCACAGAGGAATGCTGTAGCTCTGACGGAGTGACCATCGGGTTCTTGGTCACCTCCCTGACAAGGGCACTTCTCTCCCCTGATCACTCAGTTTAAATGGCCGGCCAGCTCTTGGAAGGGTCTTGGTGGTTCCATTTATGGATGATGGAAGCCACTGTGTTCATTAGGATCGTCAAGGCAGCTGATATTTTTCTGTACCCTTAACAGATTTGTGCCTCAATACAATCCTGTATTGGACGTCTACAGGCAATTCATTCGACTTCATGCATGGTTTGTGATCTGCCATGCACTGTCAACCTTATATAGAGACTAGGGATGTCCGATAATGGCTTTTTTGCCGATATCCGATATTCCGATATTGTCCAACTCTTAATTACCGATACCGATATCAACCGATACCGATATATAGAGTTGTGGAATTAACACATTATTGTGCCTAATTTTGTTGAGATGCCCTGCTGGATGCATTAAACAATGTAACAAGGTTTTCCAAAATAAGAGAAAAACTTTAACTCAAGTTATGGAAAAAAGTGCCAACATGGCACTGCCATATTTATTATTGAAGTCACAAAGTGCATTATTTTTTTTAACATGCCTCAAAACAGCAGCTTGGAATTTGGGACATGCTCTCCCTGAGAGACCATTAGGAGGTTGAGGTGGGCGGGGTTGAGGTGGGAGGGTAGGGGGTAGCGGGGGTGTATATTGTAGCGTCCCGGAAGAGTTAGTGCTGCAAGGGGTTCTGGGTATTTGTTCTGTTGTGTTTAAGTTGTGTTACGCTCCGGATGTTCTCTCGAAATGTGTTTGTCATTCTTGTTTGGTGTGGGTTCACAGTGTGGCGCATATTTGTAACAGTGTTAAAGTTGTTTATACAGGCCACAGTCAGTGTGGCCTGTATGGCTGTTGATCAAGTATGCCTTGCAGTCACTTGTGAGTGTGTCAAAAACCGTAGATATTGTGAGACTGGGCCGGCACGCAAAGGCAGTGCCTTTTAAAGTTTATTGGCGCTCTGTACTTCTTCCTACGTCCGTGTACACAGCGGCGTTTTAAAAAGACATACATTTAACTTTTTGAAACAGATACCGAAATTTTTGAAACCAATACCGATAATTTCCGATATTACATTTTAAAGCATTTATCGGCCGATATCGGCAGTCCGATGTTATCGGACATCCCTACTAGGAACCTTTCAAAAGTCCCACCTAGCTGGCAGAAACCAAAAATAGTTTCTGAAAAACTGAAGTTTTGGTTGGAAACATGGGGGAACTTTATTTCCTCGGTTAAATGGGAAAGTTCCTGGAAAAAGTTCCTGCGGTGGAAATGGGCCTATTGTCATTATGGGGTATTTTGTGTAGAATTTACTGCATTTTGTAATAAGTTTGTAAGATAACAAAAAGTGAAGTGCTGTGAATACTTTCCGGATGCACTGTAAGCTTGCTAAAAGTAGTGTAGTGCAGGACAGTCAGGTAGAAGGGGCTAGAGAAGGAATGATAGATTTTAAATTTGCAAGAACCGTAGTTGAATAACTGACAATGGGAGTTTAGAAATTGTACACAGCTATACTTGTTTGCACTGTATGATTTCTGGTTTTATGAAGACCTGCTCAGTAAATATAATAAAGAACTGAAAATGTATAATATTTATATATTCCACAGAGAAAAATATAAATACATAGCATCTTGTCAGTCTTACCTCTTGTGACTCCCTGAGGCGCACACAGTCAAAATGAATAAAGTAGAACTTCCAAAGGTGTTCCTACTGCTGTCCTACTTTTACTTCTGTTATAGTCGCACAGAAATACATTTGACTTGTGCTCAATTATGTTCTGGTTAGATCCGTTTTGGTTTGCTCTAGTTAGGCAGTGGCCTTTGCATTTCCTGAAGAGATCAAGTGTAAAGAAACATTCATTCGTTGACTAGTAGATAAACAATCAATCATCCATCCATTCATTTTCAATATTGTTTTTATTTTATTTTTGTTGTTTTTTTGTCATAAAAAAATACAATCATATGTGCTTACGGACTGTATCCCTGCAGACTGTATTGATCTATATTGACATGTAATATAGGAACCAGAAATATTAATAACAGAAAGAAACAACCCTTTTGTGCGAATGAGTGTGAAAGAGTGTAAATGGGGGAGGGAGGATTTTTGGGTTGGTGCACTAATTGTAAGTAAATCTTGTGTTTTTTATGTTGATTTAATAAAAAAAACAAAAGCTTTTTTTTTGTTTTTTTTATTCTTGTGCGGCCCGGTACCAATCAATCCACGGCCCGGTGGTTGGGGACCACTGATATATGTGACAGCATTAATGTTGCAGCTGCTAAAGCAGTGGTTATTAGTAGCTTGTTGACAATGAGTCAGAACTTTGAATTTTATAAGGTAATGATCAGACATTACTTTAGTGTATGGAAGTATCATAACGTTGGAGGTGGTGACACCCCGGACAAGAACTAGAGCTATAGTATTACCGTTGCGACGCGTGGTTTCATTTATTATTTGTGTAAGACCACAGGTTTCAATTATAGTCTGGAGCGCCACTACAACTACATGTAGTTGTAGTGGCGTTGTTTATAGTTGGCCAAGAAGTTGTTCTGAATTGGGGATGATTAACGTCCAGATAGGCCATGGGAACAATGTTGTACCTCCTTTGCAACACAATAGTACTTCCCAGACTTTACTGACTTTTTCTGTGATTGTGGCGGCCTAAAATTCTTGAAATCACAGCAGCTTTTTTAGAAAGTTACAGCAAAAGTTGCAAGGTTTTGGGGCTTATTTTTTTTCAATAACATTGTATCAACTTGTGATTTTATGAATTTGCTATCAATGTTTTTCTGTGTTCTTTGTAACCTTACGATTGACAATTTTTAATCGCATTGTTCATAGTTAACTCAAAATTAATCGCAGATAGGTATAATTTTTCGTCATTAGTAAGATAATAAGATCAATTTCAACGGGGGTGGCTTCATGACAATGTTTTAACCTCCTTTATTAATTATTAAAAATGTAATATTGATCCTGCTAATTATTCTGTAATTGAGGACTCGACCAGAACATGTTATAAAAGATTTTACACAATAATTAAGCCAGCCAGAAAAATTCCTTCCCCCTCCCAACCTGCCGTCATATTCCTCAACTGATGTACTCACATTTCTTTAGGTGCAAATATCACAGAATAACATTACAAAACATATCTGACAAAGCATGATCGTAATGTAAGACATTTTTATTTGGTTAATGTCAGGGTGCCCTAAGTTGCCAAAATACCTGTGGCGGTGGGGGCGTGGTTTGGGCCGTGGTGGTTATGACGTCATCGCATGATTTGCTATGATGCATATATTCTTTAAAAATGCAAAAAATCTGAATATACATTTAAAACAATTATTAATTATATTAACATATAGTTTTCTTACATATTGTTTTGTTCTATTTTTAAATTGTTGTTGCTTATTGTGCAATATACTTTGAGATTTTATTTTTGTCTTTATTTATTTATTTTTTGGGGATTCCTCCAATCCTTTTAGTCACTTTTTCTGTAATAAAAACAATTGGCAACAAATGTAGCATCTATTCTTGGTGTTATTGGCAACTGTACTCGTGTTTAGAGACTCTGTTTAGATTCTGTCGTGCCAAGTCCCTGACGAAAAGCACACTTGCTTAGCGTTGCTGGGAGCCTTTCTCTCATTAAAAGCCGGCCGTGTCATCTTAAATTGTGAAGATCGCTGTCCGCGGGTAAGTACGTCCACAGCGCGGACACGCTGCTTCCGCTCAAGTCAACCCTGTGTGTATGGCTGGAGTTAATGTGTATGTTAGTGTTATGGTGGTTATTTTTCCCATGGTCTGTGAACACACTGTGTCGGCAGACAATTGTTGTGTTGTGTGTCTAGGAGTGAAGCACTGAGGCAGACGTGTGTGCACGGAGGAAATATTTGTTGGTATTGGGCCCGTTGTTGTCATAAAATTGGCAATAAAAGCTAAAGAGAACATCAGACTTTGTTTTCTCCTGGATGCTACAATACATTACATTACTTTATTTTGTTAGGTGTGGTGGCTCATATGAAGGCGTAAATTAAGGAAAAACCCTAAATGTAGCTGAACCGGATGTATAGCGTAGCACTTTTATTTTGAAGCCGGAAAAGTGTGTGATTGTTTTGAGAATGTGTCTTGACATGTTTAAATGTCCGATCGACTGTTTGCATTAAAAAAAAAAAAAGTCTCCTTTCGACATCCTGCCGACAGTCTTTAATTTCTGTTGAGCTTTTATGTCATTTTACTTACTAAAACAGTCACAGTAACAATCTAAATGTTATGTTATCACTGCACCTTGATCGTAATCTGAACACTGAAGTGAAGCAACACCTACCTCTTTCGACGGGCGCAGCAGGTGTTCGCTGCAGGGATTTCGCCTCTTCTCACAGCGAAAAATAGTCCTTTCTTGTCAGGAGAACAACTTGCCATGGCTTTGAACCTGATATTTCCATAAGGTTGACTTTCCTTTGTTTATTTCTGCCCGCTTGTGGCTCATCAGTAGCAAGTGAACTGCAGCCAAGTTCTTCCGCTACAGCACGGCTCGAGTAGCAAAAAGAAAGTGTTTGCGTTAATCGGCCATTAAAAAAATTTGTGCCGTTTTTTCAAATTTGTAGTCAACGCGTTATTATTGCGTTAACTTTGACAGCCCTAGTTCCAACACATTTACGCATGTTAAAAGCATTTGTGAACTGTTGAGTGTTTTATAGCGGAAATTTCTGTTAGTACATAAGAGACAATCATCACACGTCAACATCTGTTATGTTGCTAGGTCAGCATTGCAAATAAAATATGTTCTCAATGGAATTTACCATGCATAAATATAAGTTAATAAATACATAAATACATGTAATGTAGGAAGTAAATGTTTATATACTACATTACCCAGAGGCTTAAATGCAACAAGGGAAAATGCTAGAAACCTCTCTTCCTCATCTACCTGCCATCTACTTAATGTAGCCATCTCTGGTCTCAAGGTTTAATATATTCATTTAAATTTGACACAAACATTTGCATTACAAACTGTAGGATGCTGAGAGTGCAATCTTGACTGTAGTTTATGTAAAGTGGTTGAGTCAACCAAACCCTACTGTAGTAAAATGTAGTTGCACTGACATTGTGTTTGTCTGTGTCTTCATATCTCCTTCTACTCCCCTCCCCCCCTTCCCCACCACTTTCTTTTCCTCCATTAGATCCTCCCACCATGCCTTCCATCATTACTGCTCCTGTCCTCTCTGGTTCCTCCTCCACCCTAGTGGACAATAAACTCCGCGCTAATCTCAGCTCCCCGACTCTTGAAGCGCTACCTGAGGGTAATCTGGGCACCGTAGTGGGCGGGGCTGTGGGCGGGGCCTTGTTCCTGCTGCTGTTGCTGTTTCTGGTCGGCGTGTGTTACCTACGGAAACAGCAGACCTTCCACGGGGATTACTACGCCAAGCAGTGCCCGGGCCCGAGTGATCTCCAGAAAGCCCCCAGCAAGCAACACGAGCTCAACGGCACCAAAGCTAGCGGCGGCGCCCACCACCATCAGGACCAGGATCAGGAGGAATGGGGCGGGCGCGAGCTGAAGCATCACAGCGGCAACGAATACCCGTCTAATGGCTATACGAGGGCTATGAGGGAAGGCGGTCACCACAGCAACCAGCAGAATCCCCAGCAGGGACACACACAGTATTGTAGTCCACAGCAGCAGCCCAGGAGGCCCAGATACACGCACTCTCCTAAACCTATCAGGAACGGCTCTCCCTACCTTCCAAATGGCCCGCAGGGTGATTATGTCTCTCACAAAGATGGTTCTGTCATCTCTCGTAGGGAGTGGTACGTTTGACCGGCCGCCTGATCTGAAAAATCAAAGAACACCTTAGTTTTTCTTCTGTACGCACACAACTTCTTCTTTTTCTAATCCCTTTGCACCCTGGAAGATACTTGAGCTATTTTCCTGTTCATGATGTGGATGAGCTGTGATCCGCCATGCGGCCGTGTCACGACGTACGCGCACTTCCCGGATGGACAATTTTTGTTGAGTCACTAATGTTGTCAGGAGAGGAAGTCCACCCCCCCGGTGGCCTCGCTTAGCCGTGTGACACCTCCTCATTTTCACATACTGATTTGTTTAAAGGACCTGTGACCTCTGAATATGCGACACTGAGATTAAAGCGTGGGGCCATAAAATGAATCATAGCTACTTAGATGGCTACTGGTCCTTCGGCTAAGTCTCAGTCGGACACGGACAACCTCTCGTTTAGGGGAGTAGAATTAACTGCACTGCCTTTTTGCTGATTTGCAATGGTCTTAAGCAGACTGCTAGTACTACTGTGCAAAGTCAAGAGAGGTGGTGCGGTCACTGCAAACAGCAGACAAAACCATCTCCATATGGAACCATGAACCTTTTCGGTTAAACCCTCCTAATATGAACAATTTGCACTAATTATCACAGGCTCTTGGATAGGTTGTTAATAGCAGGTTGTAGTATGGCTGCCATCGTACAGTATAGCTGACTATTAATGCCACACTGCCATGACACTAGCCACTAATGGGCCTGTCTCACAACTAATCTGTAGCAGAGTAAATTAATAGGTTTGTGTCTGCCAGTTCCTCCACCATTTTAAGTTGGAAACAACAGTATTACTGCAATATCTATTCAGAATTGTGGTGTGTGTGTATAAACACCATCTAGGTGAAGACATTTGTTTGACTCAGTCAGTATTTTTCTGTACTTAAGTTTTGTTTTCTGACCAAGGACTTGAATTCCAATGTGAATTATTTTGGCACGTGCACTTACCTATCAGACGGGATGTAGGAGATACAACAATCTCTCTCTTGCACAAATAGTGTTTGTAAACCGTAGTTTTAATACCTTTACAGTATTTGCTCTAAGAGGCCAAATATTTGTCTGTGTGTAGAAATACGACAATGGCGACGTGGCGTGCGTGTTAAATAGTATCATATATGTTCGCCGATGACAGGGTCCTGTAGCTTTGAAGATGCGTTAAATGCCACCTAAATATAGTACAGTCATCAAAAGGAGGATTAGTTCAATTGTGATATTATGATTGTTATTCGACAGGATGTGACCATTGTGCTGTGACTAGGCAGCCATTCTCGTAGTGCCACGCTGGTTACATTAAGATGTGTAAAGTCGCACATCTTAACGGCCATATTGTAGTCTAAAGCATGCCATCTTTTAGGTCATTGTTGGTTTTTCTTAGGCGACATTTGGTTCTCTGCGGGGGCCTGAGCTTATAACTTCTGTACAGTTGCACTCCTTTGTATTTAGCCCTTGTAGTAAATTCTGTTTGCAAACTTTTTAAACTTGCAGGGTTTGTAGCAATAGACCTCCAAATATTACCAATTAAAAATGTTTTTTTATTGGCCATCTATTAAAAATACATATAACTTAGAATTTGGGTTGAATGATGAACAGCTGTCCCTCCAGACTGTACTGCAAAGTTATAAAAAAAACAAAAACATTTATTTGAATTGTAAGGTTTGTTAGTGCAGGTGATAAGAAGCACCGCTGCCGAATCCCCCTTTTGTGTTTGTTTCTATGCACTAATACGGAAACCACACTAATCTATTTTTGTTTTGCTTATCAATGCTCAGCCCTGCATACATCAAGTTTGGTTGAGTGACAACATGAGACAAATAGCCTAGTGCCTTAGAAGATATCAGTGTTTCTAGTTGTGCTCAGTGCCATATGTTCAAAAATGACAAGTGGAACTTAAACATTTCCTGGTAACAAATTGCCACAGTAAGCGAACACTGTGAGTAGCTTAGGTGTCACCTGATCAAGCACCTTTATTGTTTCCTCCCTTTGTGTATATATACAGAAGGAATGTAAGTTAATGCAAGTGAAACAAAAATATATATTTATGTCTGTGAAGCATTAGTCATTCTTTTTGCCAGATACTTTATCCCAAATAAAGCACCTTAGCACATGAAAGTTCTTTTTTTTTCGCCTCTTTGTGCTTCTATAAATGACATCATCGCTGGCTCCCGAATGCTGCATAAACCCACCCCCTCCACACACCCCCACCCTGCCTCCCCCTCCTTCAGATCCAGCATGCACATCTGGGACGCTGCCGATGATGTAATGCTTTTCACTTTATCTTCATTAGTGTGTAGTCTGTGGGAATTATCTTGGATTACACTGGTTCAGTTGTCACATCTTCCTAATGGATTGAGTGTAAAAAGACCCTCCTGATCCTACTCATTTGTTGGGTTTTTTTTTTCTTTTCTTTTTTTTTTTATCCCACCTATTGTGACTTCATCTGTTCCCCTGTGTCTCTCCCCAGCTGGTAAAATTAAACGCTGAGTGTTGATGTCTGGCCCCATGTCCCCACTCTCCAGCCCATTGACTGTCCCCATGGCAACAAGCTCATCTGGAGCGGCTACCTGGGCACAAAAAAAAGAGGGGGAGGAGTGGGAATGACAAGGGGGGGCACGATGGTGTGCAAATTAGCTGGCGGGAATGTCCCATGTACAGTACGTGAATGTGTGATCAATCATACGTTCTTGTGCTCATTTTTTGAATGCCATTGTTTCTCATGACCTCTATGCCCTGCTTGCCGTGGTCCCACTTGACCTTGAAACGCGGCATCTCCGAGCGCAACCCAAGTAAAGCGTCGTCACTTTGATCCACTTGTGTGTAGACAAGATTTGTGAACCAGCTTTTTGACTGCCACGCGCCCGTTTCCAAGGTTACTTTTCACGGCACACAGAGGAGGAGTAGCGCTGACGCCTCTTTGAGAGAGGTGGCATCAAACTGTCGCAATCGCCCAGCTGTAAAAAAAAAAAAATTGAATATACTTTGACGGAAAGCTGAGCAGCTTAACGGTGACTTTAACATCTGCTCCTTCCGGGCTGTCGTCCAGGGTGATGGCGTGACCCTTGACCCTGCCTTTCAGGTTGTGGGGGGATGGTAACTGTCCTGTCATCACTTCAGGTCACAGAGCAGAGTGGCGTTTAATTCATGGTCTGCTTGGCTGACCTCGCCCAGCGTCAGCGTGTAGTTATACTGGCCCGCCACGTGTGTCGCATAGAAGCAGGAAAAATGTGTTACAAATAGATCAAGGGTGTCCAAAGGGCCTTCTGCTTGTTTTTTTTGTCTTTTTTTGCATATTGTAAAAAAAATATATAGAATTAATATTTCATTCAGTGTATCCTAGATTTGGCTGGCTTTTTTTGTGATCATTGTGGCCTAAATGTCTAAATCTTCAGCAGCTTTTTCAAAAACTTGCGAAAAAAGTTGTGACGTTTTGAGATATATATCTTTAAGGTACCTCAGCTGAAGAGTGCCACACCTTAAGAGGGTTTTGAGATAAGCGCAGTCTTCTGGCTAATTGTTATGCTTTAAGTTGTAAGTGAAAATGTGCCATTCCCGCCATTAGTTGGCATAGCAAGCTGTAAGAGCCGCCCAAAACATCTGGTCTTACTCTCAGCCGGTCACGTCGCAGCACCCACAGGGAAATCACCATTAAAAAAAAAACTGTACACCGCGGGGAAAAATTAGTAAACTGAAAAACTATTTGGTAAATCCTCAATCAATCCATTTTTTGCCGCTTAATTGTCTCTCTTGATGTTGTGGGGCGGAAAGCAGCTGACACCCTGGACAAGTTGCCAACTCATAAACTGTCACCCAGAAAATATATTTGAAGCCATCAATTTGAGAGGTACTTACATTATTAAAAGTTAGTTGTTTTCTTTCTGAGAAACTGTATTTTTCAAACTGAAATAAACATATCCACTGTGGAGGACACTGCTTCTCATAAAGTAAAAGTTAAAAGACACTAAAGTGAACATGGTTTTACACTTGATGTTTACATTGTCACTCAACTGTAAGTTGTTTTTTGTTTTTGTTTTTTTGCTTAAAACAGTGGATGTTTCTGCATTATTCTTTGCACTAAAAAAAAGAACATGTTTGTAGTTATAAATATGATTAGAACATTTTAACATTGTTTGTGTTCAATAACACCAAGTGTGTTTGTCATAAACATTCCTGCCACTTCATTTGACATAAAATGGCATTTAAAAAAAAATTTTTTTGCACATATACCTCAATACCGTGGCCATAATAGCATGATACCAATACATCCCTAATAGTAAGAGATGGACATGCTGTAGGAAGGGGATTCATATGGCCCCATTCACCGCGGTTTACCTGACACATGAAATGTGACAAATTGGGGGGTTGCATAGTCCACTTTGGCCGCCAGATGGCAGTGTTATATCCAAAAATGTGTTTTGTTGCAGTTCCCACTTTGACCACAGCGTCAGTTGCTATGTAGAGTGGCGTTTGCCATCATTTTCAGAAGACTGCTTTGCAAAATGATTACTCCCCACATCTCCCCTTCCTCACGCAAGTTCTACACAGGAATTGGGCCATGTGAATCCCTTCCCTACTCTAACTTTGTTTTCAAACTATGGTAGGGAAGAAAGTGAGTGCGAAAGACGGTGCTGAGAAGAAACCGATAACATTCATTAAAATAAAAAGAAATAATCAAAAATGTGACCAAGCCTGTCACCAATTCTAGCATATAATGGCTAGTCTGTACTAGGGTTTTACGGTATACCGGTACTAGTATAGTATTGCGGTACTAATGATTCAAAAACGGTACTATACTCTGTTTGAAATGTACTGGTTTGCAATTTGTTTATTTATTTATTTCTTTAACGAGCATGACCTCGCATCGTGATGTTGCTGGGTTTACAAGCAGAGGAGCGTGTTCGGCAGCGCAAAATCACAGAGTACTTACAAACCGACACGGTGTGTAAACAGATAGACATTTTGGCCTAAAAACTAAAGATAAAAGGTGAAGCTATAACATTGTAACACCCTCAGGAAGAGGTGCTTTAAAACATGGCTAGCTAGCTAGCAGCGAACATCCATCCGCAGTCTGCATTGTTTTAGCTACTTCTAAATCACTAATCATCGCCTACAGGGCGAGGAATAAAGTGAGTTTCTTACAAGTATCATCCCTGCAGGACGGAATAGCTAAACATGCTTCACTACACACCTTAGGAGGATACAACAGCTCACTGGCGTCACCGCTAACAAAAGCTAGCGCGCTTGAATGTAAACAAATGCCATTGGTGGATCTACACCTGACAGTCACTGTAATGATACCAAGTACAATAGCGTATCTAGTCGATACTACTATGATTATTACATCTATATTTTTTATCATCACAAATTCTTTTTTTCCTTTTTTAAAAAAAAAAATTCATATAATGTTTATAAACTCAGGAAATATGTCCCTGGACACAGGAGGACTTTGAATATGACCAATGTATGATCCTGGAACTACTTGGTATCGGATTGATACCTAAATGTGTGGTATCATCCAAAACTAATGTAAAGTATCCAAACAGAAGAATAAGTGATTATTACATTTTAACAGAAGTTTAGATAGAACATGTTAAAGGTAAAGTAAGCAGATATTAACAGTAAATCAACAAGTGGATAATAATACATTTTTACAGCTTGTCCTTTATAATTTTGACAAAATTATAGAATGATAAATGACACAATATGTTACTGCATATGTTAGCAGACAAACTAGGAGCCTTTGTTTGCTTACTTACTACTAAAAGACAAGTCGAGTATGTTCGTTATTTTATTTAAGGACAAAATTGTTCTTTGTTTGCAATAAGAAACATGTTTAATGTACCGTAAGATGTTTTGTTAAAATTAAGCCAATGCAATTTTTTTGTGGTACCCTTTATTTAGAAAAGTATCAAAATACATTTTGGTACTGGTACCATAATATTGGTATCGGAACAACCCTAGTCTGTACCATACTAAAGCAGAATGAGTCTAACGCCAGCCAAGGGTGTTAAAAAAAAATATCTAAATGGTGGACATTTAACCATGAAAATGAGGAAAAGCTGCTTATGGTGTGTTTGACATACATGCAGCTGGTAGGAGATCCCAGAGAAGTCCACTCTCTAAGGTAAATACTGCAAATTTTTACTATATTACTTAATAAAACTACTGTAGTTGTTAATAGTAAATTCTTTTGTATTGTTTTATACACTTATCTAAATTTGTGTTTTTCTTTTTGAAAGGCATTATAAATGTTCAAATTGTGTTGTTTTGGGGGAGATGTTGATTTGAGATACAGTACAAATGTTCTGAGTTAAGAACTCTGTTACAGAACCAATTAAGTTGTAAGTTGAGGTACTGCTGTAGATGTAAATACTGCATTTAAAAAAATAAAATTACAGTAAACAAAGAAGTGAGAAATGTATACATCAATACCCGGAAGACTTAGCGCTCTGAAGTAGGTGTTGTACTTCATACGACAGCAGCCACAAAGCTTTTGTAACCTGTAACCAGTTTTGAAAAGGTTTATTATAACTTTTACGCCATATAATATATTGCAAAAATCGGTTGAACTCGAGAATCGAAACCTAATTGAATCATCAGCTTAAGAATTTAATGGAATCTTGAATTGTTGTATACTGAACAAAAATATAAATGCAACACTTTTGTTTTTGCTACCTTTTTTTAGGAGTTGAACTCAAAGATGTAAAACTTTTACTATACACACAAGACCTATTCCTCTCAAATATTGTTCACAAATCTGTCTAAATCTGTGTTAGTGAGCATTTCTTCTTTGCCAAATAATCCTTTTCACCTCACAGGTGTGGCATATCAGGATGCTGATTACAAACATGCTCAATGGGTGACATACAGTATCCTGTGAGTATGCTGGCAATGCAAGAACTGGGATGTTTTCAGCTTGCAGGAATTGTGTACAGATCCTTGCAACACGAGGGTGGGCATTGTCATGCTGCAGCATGAGGTGAAGTGAAGTGAATTATATTTATATAGCGCTTTTCTCTAGTGACTCAAAGCGCTTTTACATAGTGAAACCCAATATCTAAGTTATATTTAAACCAGTGTGGGTGGCACTGGGAGCAGGTGGGTAAAGTGTCTTGCCCAAGGACACGACGGCAGTGACTCGGATGGCGGAAGCGGGGATCGAACCTGGAACCCTCAAGTTGCTGGCACGGCCACTCTACCAACCGAACTATACCGCCCCGAGGTGATGGTCTCAGGTGAATGGCACAACAATGGGCCTCAGGATCTCGTCACGATATAAATGCACCTGAGTTTGTCGTCCATAACATATTCCTGCCCATACCATAATCCCACCCCCACCATGGGCCACTTGATTCACAACGTTGACATCAGCAAACCGCTGTCCCACACAATATCTATCATCTGCCCTGAACAGTGTAAACCGGATTCGTCCATGTAGAAAACACTTCCATCATCGAATGTGAGCATTTGCCCACTCAAGTCGGTTACGACGACAAACTGCAGTCAGGTTGAGACCCCGATGAGGACAGCAAGCATGCAGATGAGCTTCCCTGAGACAGTTACTCACAGTTTGTGCAGTAATTCTTTGGTTATGCAAACCAATTGTTGCAGCAGCTGTCCGGGTGGCTGGTCTCAGACGATCATCATGGAGGTGCACCTGCTGGATGTGGAGGTCCTGGGTTGGTGTGGTTACATGTGGTCCGCGGTTGTGAGATCAGTTGGATGTACTGTCATATTCTCTGAAACACCTTTGAAGACGGTTTATGGTAGAGAAATGAACATTCAATTCATGGGCAACAGCTCTGGTGGACATTCCTGCAGTCAGCATGCCGACTGCATGCTCCCTCAAAACTTGCGACATCTGTGGCATTGTGCCGTGTGATAAAACTGCACATTTCAGAGTGGCCTTTTTTTGTGGGAAGCCTATAGCACACCTGTGCAATAATCATGCTATTTAATCAGCATCTTGATACGTCACACCTGTGAGGTGGGATGGATTATCTTGGCAAAGAAGAAATGCTCACTAACACAGATTTAGGAAGATTTGTGAACAATATTTGAGAGGAACAGGTCTTTTGTGTATAGATAGTAAAGTTTTAGATTTTTGAGTTCAACTCTTAAAAAATGGGAACAAAAACAAAAGTGTTGTGTTAATATTTTTGTTCAGTGTAAGATTTCCATCCCTAGCATATATTATTAACCAGCATTAGATTAGTTGTTTTCTTATCTTTTATGCAATTTTTTTTAAAGCTCGTTATACAGAACTAAGCAAATGAGTAATATCTGATAATATATTATAATACAGTATATTACATATACTATATATACATGTACTGTACTGCAACTTTTTTATTTTTTTGGAGCTTCCCACTTTCCAGAGCATTTTTCCTATTTCAAAAGAATGGTCAATGTTTTCAACTTTCATATTTCCCGCATTCTCACTCAATTCACTATTACACATAATTCCACTCGTCATGGACATTTCCAAAAATTGCTGGAATTCCTACTTTTTAATACCACTATTTTCACCCTTTTTTCTATTGACTACGTCTTCCACATTTTCAACCATTCTTACTATCAAAACATTTCACTTATTCAGGACATTCTGGCTGTTTGTTTTATGTCTAGAAAAATTCCATTTCATTTCATTTCTTTAAACCTAAATCCGTTACAAAGTCAAAATGGTCAATTGCTAGCTTGTTAATGTTAGCATATTAGCATGCTAAGAATATTTTTTTTCGAAGCTATTTTTTCAGGTATACACCTCAGTCATTAATTGTGTTAAGTTAAGCATGGTAAATGTTAGCATTCCTTTATCAATACATATATGCGTGCTGTGTGTGTGTGTGTGTGTGTGTGTGTGTGTGTGTGTGTGTGTGTGTGTGTGTGTGTGTGTGTGTGTGTGTGTGTGTGTGTGTGTGTGTGTGTGTATAAATATATAAATGTGTGTATATATATGTGTGTGTATATATATAAATGTGTATAATGTGTGTGTGTATATACATATATATATATATATATATATATATATATATATATATATATATATATATATTTCCATATGAGTTGGGAAATTGTGTTAGATGTAAATATAAACGGAATACAATGATTTGCAAATCATTTTCAACCCATATTCAGTTGAATATGCTACAAAGAAAACATATTTGATGTTCAAACTGATAAACATTTTTTTTTTGGCAAATAATCATTAACTTTAGAATTTGATGCCAGCAACACGTGACAAAGAAGTTGGGAAAGGTGGCAATAAATACTGATAAAGTTGAGGAATGCTCATCAAACACTTATTTGGAACATCCCACAGGTGAACAGGCAAATTGGGAACAGGTGGGCGCCATGATTGGGTATAAAAGTAGACTCCATGAAATGCTCAGTCATTCACAAACAAGGATGGGGCGAGGGTCACCACTTTGTCAACACATGTGTGAGCAAATTGTTGAATAGTTTAAGAAAAACCTTTCTCAACCAGTTATTGCAAGGAATTTAGGGATTTCACCATCTACGGTCCGTAATATCATCAAAAGGTTCAGAGAATCTGGAG